>NW_027069482.1:2479132-2530817 GCF_002906115.3 Quercus suber
AGAACAGAGTGGTTCTACATGAATCGTGGTAAAATTGCCATCTAAAGAGGAACGGGGAGGGGACAGGATGAAATTTTGTCCCCTCCCACCTTAGTCATATTTTCTTTCATCCCTATATATTTTATATACTTCTAAAAAAATCAAAAACACCCTTACATAAATAAGTTAAGAATTTATGGTAAATTACACTTTACTCCCCTAAATTATGATTCATTTTACACTTATCTCCTTAAATTATGAGAATACACATTTTACCCCTCTAAACTATATTCCATGTTGTACTTATCTCCTAAACTATGAGAATGCTTACTTACTTTCCTAAACTATTAACCATAGAATGGAATGCAAAGTGTTACATGAGTAATAGTTTAAATGTTACACGGGTAATATTTTAAGAGGGTAAAGTATGTGTGTTCTCGTAATTAAATTAGAGGGATAAGTGTAAAAGATGATATAATTTAGGGGAAAAAGTGTAATTTCTCCAAAAATTTATTGAGGATTATTATTTGGTAAAGGTTTGGTTTGTGTTGTTGAATTATGTTTTATATTGTTATTTTGTTATCTATATTATTTTATTTTTATATATTTGTTAATATATTATTTTCCAAAATTATGTGTAGGGTGAGGCGTGGCAATGTGACCGTGTGAGTGTGGCCTCATAGGACGGGTATGGGGTAGGCTAAATTTTCTACGGGTAGGGGTGAGAACCCATGATCCTGTTTCATCCTCCCCATTAAAATTCCTAATTGTATATGTATATACCATGTGTGGATAACAACTCTGTTTAGAAAAGGTCAAAACAACTATACATAATTTGACGGTGACAATAAGCTGATAATTAAAAAGAAAACAAAACCGACTCTAAGAAGGAAATTAGACTAGAAGTTTCAATCCTCCTTTAATTTGGTCCAGCAATGAATATATACTTTTATAGACTTGAAATTAGATTGCATAAGTTTGTAAATAGGTTCATATGATATCAAATTATTATATGTAGTTTATTAATTATATAATTGGGCCACTCATAATAAAGATTCATAGATTTATAAAGAGATAATAAAATTCAGTCATGGTTTTAATATATATGGAAAAAGAATAAGTTAATCAAGTAACTTATGCACAAGTTCGAGTTTGTTGGACAATGAACTAAGCTTAAACATGTAAATATTATTTGGTGATGAGCTCAAACTTAGCTCGTATTTGAAATAAAATTAAATGAACAAAGCTGAACTTTTAATACTTGGCTCAACTTAACTCATTTAAAACCTTAGTATTTGGTTATACACACAACAAATAGGTATCAAAACTTCTGCTATCTCAACTGTAGTAATCGCTTTTACAGAACACGTATCAAGAAGATCTTGAAAATAAATCGTAAACCACAATCTGATGGCGGTTGAAAGTGAGTTTCAAATTATTAGACTAATCTCTATTGTTCATCTATGGATTGTGTGTGTTGGAGGATGATTATTTTTATTCTCCGGATTGTAAATTTGGCCTCATCTTTGAGTTGCTAAGAAAGAGGTAACATGGGAAGTGGAATCAGATAAATTTGAAACGATTTCAATGTCACTGCCAAGTTCCCAATATTCAATACTGTGCAGTGTGCATCAAAGTTAAGAGGGGATGGAGATATTCACCATGAAAATGAAATTCGCAGCAAAAAGAATTGTGAGAAGTGCAAGCTTGAAGCTGAGGGTAGAAATTTAAGGTGCATGCACTTGCACACAAACACAATACCATTATGTGAGACCACAAATGAACCAAATCATTTTATTGTAAGGAATTCTCTAGCGGTGGAGTTATGGGGGCAGGTGGCTGTTGCTCTACATCACTTCGGGATTGGGGTGCTCAGCTGGGTTCTTTAGTTTTCCTTTCTCAGACCTCTCAAACTAAGCCATCTTGCTGCAGATATGATGTATATGCTGGTTTTTAGTGCCTGGGAGCCTGGGAGAGCAATTTTTGTAGTTCACGTTTTAAGTATGGTTGCTGCTAAGTTCACTCATCTCTCTGCTGTTAGTTTCTGCAGAGAAGAGTGCATGGCTTATGGACACACTGAGCTATGTTTAATACTAATGTGTATTGCTTTTTTACATCAATAAAGTTCTGCAATTTTAATTCCCAAAAAAAAAAAAAAAAACATGTATATTACAGAATTGTAAAGAACAGACTCCCTTGAGAAATATATGGTAGTAGCACTTCAATGTAGTATGCAAATTTTGTGAATTTGCCTATGTGGTTGAATGCCCTGAAGCATTTAATTAGTAGCCTAAGGCTGGTAGTGAAGTTTGTATATGCAATAGTCTTCTGCATACCAGTCATATTATACACACCATATTGTAATAAATATAAACAATCAATCCCTAAGCTTGCTTGAAACTTTTCAATACGCGTTGGAACAGTATCCTTAATGGAAAGAGTCAATTTCGTGGAACAGATGCTCTCCATTTAATACTACGATAGCAGCTTTATGTGACTGGTTGTACAATTTAGTTACACATCTATTGAGGCCCAAAAGGACTCCAAGAAAATTAGTGCAAAGGAATAAAGGGGCCACACCCATCTCACTCATTGACAAAAATCCAGCTAGGATAGGGGATATAGGGAAAGGCCACGAGTGTTACAACAAACAGCCCATGCAGCTAGTTTGTGAGTAACAAAAATTGCAGATCTTGAGATATAGCAGAAGTCCCAACCTGATAGTAAAGAGAGTTTATAATGGATGTCCAATCGCCATATTTTTAATCTCCCAGTTGGCTGCCTCAGGACTCTTATACTAATATTTTCTAGAGAAAGTTCATTATTATGGAAAATATATGTTGACAAATCAAAATTTAATTCAGTCGATTGAATATTTCAGTAAGTTCAAGCTTTCATTTTCTAGTATGCCAGTCTATACCATTCAAGAATCCTGATAATGATCACCAATTGTTGAGGTGGCAAGATCTTCATGTGAATGAATATGCATAGAATTTCAAGCTAATTTAAGTACCAATTAATCGGTACCATTTATAAAGCTCTCTTATTGATGTCACGGAAGCCTGAAGAAGAGCACACATGATGCTCTCTTGATGAAACAGAAACTAAACTGTTAGTTCCTGGGTAGTAAACCTTGAATCCACGAGGGGTTTTCCTGAATCTATAAGGAGATAAAACTGGAATCCACCAGAAAAGAAAATTGACAAAATGTCTGTGCTTATTGATAATAGTCTGATTTGCCTCTGACGGCTACAAAACATATAAATACTGAGCAAAAACGTTTAAAACCCTAATTCGCACTAATTAAGCGATTAGGTGATAAAATTACCGAATTTTACCAAAAATGGCAAAATTGAGTTAAACGCAGAATCATAAACTACTGACCTTAAGGGTCGTCCCAAAACAGACGGGACCTTATTTTGACTTTTAAACTAAAAGTTATTAAGGAAAAACAAATATTACTATAAATAGCAAAAACATTGTTTTCGGGGCCTTAACGAAGGAATCTGGATCAGAACGCCGTTTCCCTTCAACCTGCCAAATTTCATGCAATTCCGACACTGTTACCTCTGATGGCCCCTACTGGCACCCCCTTTGATCTTGCGTTGTGACTTCCTGTGCCCTTGCTGCTCCAAGAAGGCATGTGTTGTCTGTTCTACATCACTTATTTAACATCGAAGTGCCTAATATGTCTAGAATTGGTTCACATGGGATGATGGAATGCAGGATGGTATACCACTCAGCGGAGTCCCAATCACTCTTATGTTGGGAATGAAAGTTATCCTTTTTTTTTTTTTTTGAATTTAAGTAATAGAAAATGCAAAAGAAGGAATACCCTATGTTCACGACAATGAACTTAAAGCACCTTGAAAAAATACAAGCAAATCAATCAAAAAGATCAAAGAGAAAGTTGGAAATAAAAAATGGACCCCATGTCTGAGACCATTTGAAGAAGTATGAAGCATTAAGGACTTCAATTGATCAATAGATCTCACACTCTCCTCAAAAGTATGACTGTTGAGATCTTTCCATACTAACCACATCACGCACACCAGCATCAAGTTCAATACATTCAAGGAATGTTTATCTAGCCAAGTGTGCCAAGGAGGGATGCTACCTTGTCCCGCAACACCCATTAAATCCCAAACATCTTAAAGATTTCACTCTACAATGCATATGCAATCTCACAATAGATCAATAGATGATCTAGATTTTCCCATTGCAATGACACATACAACACCAATTGACTAGCAATAAACCCCTCTTGATGAGATTATCAATTGTGAGAAACTTACCCATGCAGCTGACCACCAAAAAAAAAATACACCCTCCTGGGGACCTTAGCACCAAATATTCTTCCATGGAAATGAATAAGCCGGCTCCACGGATAGCATTATAAAAAGAGTGAACATCAAATTGACCACTCCTATTCAACCTCAGAGACAACTTATCATCCCCCACTCCACGAGGAAATTTTGTATAGATATACATCATGGTTTACTGTTTCCCCCTTCATTCACGGTCAACTAACCATACAAACACAGAATGGGATTCCAGTCTTGCATTACTTAGCAATTTCCACACAAATTAAACAGGGCCTAATTCTTCATATCAAATTTTTTAAGCATATATATAACTCCTCCCACATAGTAGAAGTTATAGTGGCAAAACAACAGAAACCCAAGGGCAATCTCAGGTCATTATAATTAGAATTGTAGAGTGGAGATAAGCCGACAAGATGGAAATTACAATGCAAAGGAAAATATAATGAATATATGTTAGAGAAGCATTTATAAAAATAAAAAGGGGGGTTCAGTGGTAAGAGAAATGAAAAATGAAATTAGTCTAATTTATAAAATATCATTATAAGTTATCTCGAGAAATATAAACATTCAAGGTATAAACTTATATAACAATATAATTTCTGAAATATCATTATACTTCTCTTGAAAAATATAAACATTCAAAATAAAAACTTTAATAACAATAGCCAAACTGCAAATTCACTTTTTCAGAACTCAGAAGCAAAATATTAGAACCGCACTCATTTATAGCCACATGTTCGAATTGCTAGAAAAAGACTTAATATTGTGACATAAAAAACATCCTATTGATGTTGCTTCATCATACAAGAACCAGACTTCCAGAGACAGCTTCTTTCTGTCCTTCATATAGCAGCATATGGTTTTATAATGTACATATATATTGGTGCAGAAACAATAGTAGTAGATAATGTCCAAGTTCTTTGAGAATACCAGTGAAGTTTCTTGACTTAGTCACCAACACGAAACTATGGATATAAAAATTGGGAAACCATCATCTTCACATGGGAAGGATTGAGCTTGAACTTGTGCAATGTCTGGATTTCCTACTAGACGAAAAAGACATTTTCATTGAAACCGGCCCCTTCTGCAGAGAACGCCCAATTGAAGAACTTTTCATCAGTTTGTATATGCTTGAAGTTTCGCTATCCCTCTTAGATCTCGAACTTTTTACGGGTACTAATTGAGCCTTTGAACTTTCTTGGTCAGTAACAACATTAGCTACAGCAAGATAAATCATTGAGGCAGAAGAAGAATCCAGCGAAACTGATCTCCTCATTGGTTGCATTTCTTGTTCTACAACTCGTTGATTGTCAGCCAAATTACTTAGTACTCGAGAATGACAATTCCCACCGCTAGAATTATGCAAATTTTTCATTGATATTTCAGCACATCTACCATCAGCAATTGGTAAAGCACCAATATTAACATCACCAGCCTGACTTTCACTAGTCCCACCACTTCCAACTTGATTGCTTTCCACTCCACTATGGTTTTCAGCATTCTCTAACTGGGTTTCTTGGCTTGAACCCGGAGCACTCAAATTAGGCACAGCTGCACTTACCTGAGAACCAGCACTGTCACTAACTATAGGGGCACGACACAATGGACAATTCTTGTGTGATCTTAACCATGTATCTATGCAAGGTACATGAAAAGCATGGCTACACTTAGGCAAAAGTCTAAGACTTTCATCTTCTTCAAACTCACTCAAGCAAACAGAGCACTCCGTCCCATCTATCAACCCCTCATCTTTTCTATACTTACAAAGCGTGATAGAATCAATAATAGATTGTTGGAGACCAACGGTGTTGATGTACCATATGGGGTGGTCAATCACAGGTCCATGATCTTCATCAAAAAAATCTTCTTGGGTATCAAAAAGTATTGGTGCATTTCTTCTCCTTATTCTTCTATTCCTCCTCGAGTCGCAACTCCTCTTTATTGCATACATGATCCCAACCAAAAGAACTCCACAAACCATACAAGCTATGACAATCAAACTGATTTCAAATAAATACTTTTGGCTATGACTGTAACTTCCAGGATCCGAAGAAGGCCGTGTTGGTAGTGGTGGATTTCGTTGTGACGGTGGTGAAGGATGAAAATAGATAGTAATCTGTTCTCTATTACGAAGCCCCATAACGAAAACAGAGCAAGAAACAGGGGATAGAATTAGAAACACATACCTCTTTGTGTTGTTTATGCAAGAAAAAAAAGGAGGCAAGAAGAGATCTTGAAAACTGTCTTTTACTTTCCACCGCAACTTGTGGTTTGAATTAATGTGTAGTGAATGATTCTGGGTTGTAGCTTCGTTTTTCCACGATGTGCTTTGTTGTGGGGACACATCGGTTTGAGTGAAAGACTGGGCATTTACTCGGTAGCTTCGTATTTCTTTGTTTCAGTGGAAGTCAATGCACATTACAAGTCATTTCCGCGTTAATTTAATCCTTGGGGCATTTCAAAAAAAAAAACTTAATCCTTGGGGTTCCAAAGAAGCTGGTCCGATCTATACTCAAAAGGTTTTTCTTTTTTAATTTATTTAATATATTAAATTATTGATATAGACAAGTTGAGAGAATTGATATAGACAATTTATTCATCACTCAATGAAGCACTAGAAAAAAGTCCTCAACGAAGAGAGCTTTAAGCATCGATGTCATCGCCAAAACTTTCACCCCATTGTGGAGATCTCGGAATGGGTTTAAGATTAAGTCTTTGGGGGATCATAAGGTACTGTTCACCTTCGATGACAAGAATGATGTGGACAGAATCCTCATGAGTGAGCCCTGGAGCTTCGACAAGCACCTGGTGGCCATGGAACGATATGAGAAAGAGACCCTCTGCATGAACTCAAATTTGAGAGGACGAGTTTTTGGGTTCAAATTCATGGAATTCCATTGAGGTACATGACAGTGGCTGCTGCCGAGAAAATTTGTGAAGTAATTGGTGATGTTTCTCGACCAAAGGATCCAAAAGACGCAGATGGTGGGAATTTGGCAATGTATGTATAGTATTATTCTAAATTAAATTGATATTTTGAAAGCAATAATAAATAAGGTGAGAGAGACTGTTAGTATTAATTAGGTAATAATATTAATATGGTAAAAAACAATAATATTAATGATGTTATTTTCAACCGTTAGATCTCTTAAAAATCTATGAGTTGTGTTCAAGTTACACTAGATGGAACTTTAAGTAATGTTACACCACTTAATATTTTTTAATTGGATGCGAATTTTAACAAATCAATCGTTGAATTATATTATCTTTGTATATTCTCCATGTTTACAAAGTTTCAAGGTAATCAAATGTCAATAGCCATGTCATCAATCAATTATTTAAATTCAAGTTTTTGTAGTTTAAAATATTGCATAAAATATGAATTTATGGATCGAATAGTAAATAACATCTAATTGGTATAAAACTTGGCATGCATGTTAAAAACATATAGCACATGTAGTCTAACGGTGAGATTTTCAAAATATGAATTCAATAATAAGTTATTGGGTAGTGTAACATTACTTAGAGTTACACCATATGTAACTTGAACCCAACCATATATATATATATATATGTGTGTGTGTGTGTGTGTGCACGCAAGTTCTGTAAATATAATTATTTTAGTAAAAGTTTTAGAAACGACTTGGTATTATGCACAGTATTCTACCTTATCATTATTGTTCAAATGTCAATTATTTGTTAGATTTATTTTTCTTACAAGTTTCCTTATGCCACTAATATGATAGTTGATTGCATAAACTCAAAATATATAGGGATGCTTGAATTTAATATTTCAAAAATTTGTAAAACTATGGAAAACATTGTCGTATCTATTATGTATTTTTAACAATGAGGGGAATTTAACAAAGGAGAAGAGGGCTATGCCAATGAGCCCAAGGCTTATGGCTATTATGTAATTTTATTTTATCTGACTTTAATTATGAGATTGACTCACAAAGTAATAAATATGGTTTAACATGGAATGTAAACATTATTAATGATGTGTATTAAAAACATTTACCACATCAATAATTTTAGAACATGTAATAATAATAATAAATAACTTAAAAAGAAAACATTAAGCTGTTTTTATTTTGAGTGATACTATTGTGGGGCCCGTAGGCCTCGTAGCCTGGGCCCATCTTGCATTTGGCCCAAGGCCCATGCCGAGGAGGGATGATCGTCCGAGGCTGTGTATGAAGACCTTTGCTTTTTTGGACCCCGCCGAGGACATCCCTGTCCTCGGCGTACCGAAGCTAATTTCAGGTGGGGGACAGGCCTAGAACAGGTTGTCACCTCCACACTAAATACGCTCATCTAACCCTCCTGGCCGCATTAATAGGGATGTAACCCCTTGACATGGTAACATTGATTATGATGAACCACTCGAATACTGATAAGGCCTCTGATGGGACAGACGGTCAGAGGGAAGGCAAATGGATGATCAACAGAATGAAGAATAGGAGAGGAGGAGGAGAACTATATAAGAAGGGCGAGCAAAGCAGTCAGGGGGGAGGAACCTCCTCGGACAAGTGTCGAGGAGCTACCCTTAGTTGTAAATTAGGTTCACTCCCCTTCAATGATGAAAAGTGGCTTGTGTTCCGTTGCTAGTCTATTAGGGCCTAACCCTTCGTCCCACTCTCTAGAAATGTATTGCTAGGGAACCTTTCTAAACTGAGTCCCTACAATTGGCACCGTCTGTGGGGAGGATTAGTGCACTGGCTGGCGCAACGGGCGATCGTTCCTAAGTAGTTATTTTACGGGAGGTTGGTAGCGACGCACCAAAAAAAAAAAAAAACATTGCAGAAAAGTAGAGATTCAACAGAAAGAAAAGGAACGTCATATTATTTTATTAAACGGAAAGTACAAGATACAAACAGAGGCTCAGGCAGGCTTGTTTTAAAGCTAGTTTTACAAGCTAATTCTACAAACAGAGGCCCAGGTGGACCTGTTCTAAAATTAGCTAGAGGGAATGGGGCTAGGCTAGCATGCTTCAAGGCCACCAAAACTCCTTGTCTGGTGCGGCGGAGCTGGAACAAAGAGAGGCACGACGCAGGGGCACCGGAAGCCCTCCCCATGATGTTCCTTGATTCTCTCCAATATCACGAGCGTTGGCCGTTGAAGACGGCAACACTCGAGCACCAGCCATGACGTGATTTTGCACGTCTCCTCCGATAAGGGTGTGCCTCGGGGAGGAGCGTTAGGTACTTCAGGGACATCCCTCCTGGCTACCACGCACGACACNCTTACAAAAATTCAAAAATTACAAAACTAAAAATTAAAAAAATTAAAAAAAAAAAAAAAAGCTTTTTTTTTTCCCTGTACCGGCCGGTAATGCCCGAAATTAGCCAGTATGCCTGGTATGGCATACTGGCCGGTAATACCTGAAATCATCCAATATGGCCGGTACACCCACTATTTAAACCGATATGAAACATTGAAATTTCAATACCAGTATATGTATTGGTACGGTACATACCGGCCGGTACCAGTATGGTATCGACCACCTTAACACACACACACAAGGAGAGGGGAGAAGGTCTTAAAAAAACTGACAGTGGTGTATTAAGTATTATGTAGTTCTTCTTTTAAAAAAATTGTGATAGCTTTTGCATTTTTCTTTATTATGTTGTTTAAATAGCACCAATTATTTTCTTACCACATCAACTTGTTAATTAATAAAAGGCTAAAGTGCAAACTACGCTCTAAAGTTTAGGGTTACACCTTGAAATTTTATAATTTAGAATTTATACCTAAAGTTATATTCTACTTGCATCAACAATCCCTTCATTCATATTTTCCGTAAATGCCACATAACTTTATTTCACAAGTTTAGTTTATCCAATAAAACAATAATACATCATTTTTTTATTACATGATGTCATTTTTGTAGCCAAAAAGACTTTAAATGATTAACTTTCCTTATGATACTAATACAATGGTTGATCGCATAAACTCAAAATATATATGGATGCGTGAATTTAATATTTTAATATATAGGCTAGAAAAGGGCTAAAAAAAACAAAATTGGCTCCCTATTTTTAATTTAAGTTTGATCAAGCGAAAGAGTAAAAAAAAATTTCTAGTTTTAGAAACAATTATGTTCAGGGAGGCCCCAGCTCCTGTACTCTTATTCCCGATCAAATTGTAATCCTTCATCTTCTAAAAAAAATATGGTAATAATTAATGACTAAGATAAAAATAATCCTTTTTTATTTTTATTTTTTGTGGCTGCGGGATGAAAATTATTCTTGAAACGCGAAAGGAATGTACAAAAACATGTTCACTTCGTGGGAAGGAATGAAATGGTACTTGTCCCCTCTCTTCCTTCTTACATCTATCACAGCCCAATTGCCACTGAAGGACACTCAACAATAATCCATTTTTATTTATATTTGAGAATGAAAATTGAAGGGTAACACTTTGATATTTTTTGGGGTTTGGAATGGTGAAGAAAAAGTTCAACATAATAAAAAAAAAAAAAAACATAATTTATCTTTGTTTTGATCAATTTTATATAATCACTTTGTCAAGCCCATTTGAGAGAGTTCAAATTACTATATTCCCATAACATGAATATACCAGGAGCTATAAGTGTGGCATCACGATCAAATTAATTGTATCCCATTACTTATTGTATTACTTTTTGGGATGGTTACAGCTATTCATATAGAAGTCTTATCTACATAATACTAATAGGTGTATTTTTTTTTTCTTAATAATTTCGATAATTAGAATGAAAGAAGTGGGATTTGAAATCTAAACATTTCCATTGAAAACACTATAAAGCGTTAATTGAGTTACAAATTTCTTGATAAATAAAGTGACTATTAATAAAGGCTTACAACATTTTTTTTTTGGGGAGAAACCACCCTAGGAAGAGGAGGGAGGAAATATATTAAGGAAGATCATAAAGGTACACAGATGCAATATCAAGGGGTAAGTCGTCCATCTAGACATGAAATTGGGAAAACTTACACGCTAATCTTGCAAGCCTATGAGCTACTCTATTTCCTTGCCTACGAGTATGACAAAAGGGTAAATCCTGGAAAGCTAAGAGAATAAATTGATGTACCTAATCATGTGCCCAAAGCTGGTTAATGCTCTGATGATAGTTTTCGAATCACCTTCGATTATCACCTGATCTAGCTAGACTTAGTTCTTACAAAAACCTATAGCACTATGCACTGCCAACACTTCTACCATCTCTATTGAGGTAGGTAGTGGAATAGTTTGTGTAAAGGCAACCATAACAAGACCTTTGTTGTTTCGAACAATACATCCCAGACTTGCTAAGTTCTACTCTTTAAAGTTTGCCCCCGTCGAAATTGACTTTCACCCAACCCACTGGGAGGAAGCCATTTGGAGGTTATAGTTGCCCTCGGGGGTGAGTGAGGCAATGACAATGCTCTCTAGTATTCCTACAAGTTATCCACGGCCATGGCATTAATCTTCTCCAGCTGGACCATTTTTTCACCAACACGAAGCTGATCCTGCGAGCCCAAATTAGAGACACAATCATAGCAAACAGCTCAAAGAGGTTGCTGTGTTCTTGGCAAAGCTGAATGACATCCAAGAATGAATTGCAATTGCTAGAGATCTTAAGTAACCAAGCAAACTTGACCTCTTAGATTGGAGCTATTGCACGGCAAGACCACAGAGCATGAAGCGAAGTTTCACTCTTGAGTTTACACTCAGGACAGAGGTCATCGCTTACAATTTTCGTTTCATCAGATTAGCTTTTGAAGGCAGAGAGATTGACCCAGCTCTCCATGGTAAGGTTTTGACTCTATTGGGGACTCTTAAGCTCCAAATGCCCTTTCATATTCTTTTAGTAAGCGAAAAATCTGAAGATGATGGTGGGTCCTTTAACTCTTCCTCCATAAGAAGTCTGTATCCCGATCTGATTGAGTATGTGCCATCAGGATTATGAGGCCAAAACAACTTATCCTCACAATCACTAAGACTGAGCAGGATCGACTTGATCAAAGTAGCTTTGTGGGGCAAGAAGATTTTGTTAATTGCTTCCTTAATCTAGCAGTGTTGTTCCCTATCAATTAGGATTGAAACCTAAGCATCACTGCCAAGGAAGTCCCTCGGAGACACCACTCACTTATTATAAGGATTAGGGAGCCAATTTTCGTGATAAATCCGAATCAAGGAACTATTTCCCACCTTCCACTGCACGCCTCTACTAACCACCTCCCTGCCCTTCAATATGCTCTTCCAAGCGAATGAACCATTACCTTATTTAGCATAAAAAATGGAGCCCTTTGGGAAATATTTTGCTTTAAAGAACTTGTGAAACAGTGAGGTTTTGTTGTCCAGCAGCTGCCAGACCTGTTTGGAAAACATGGCGTCATTAAATTTTTGGAGTTCTTTGAAACCCATACCCCCCAAGCTTTTTGGTTGACATAGTGAGCTCCACTTGGTCCAATGGATCTTCCTCTGATTACCCCTTTGACCCCACCAAAATTTCCTAATCAAGGCCTCAATGTCATTGCAAAGGGTGATCGGGAGCTTAAAGCAGCTCATTGCATAGGTGGGAATTACCTGTATGATTGCTTTGAGGAGTACTTCATGGCCAGCTTGGTAAAGAAGCTATTCCTTCCACCCTTGGAGTTTTGCCACAACCTTTTCCTTGATATAAAGCAAGCTTACTTTCTTCTTTTTCTCCTCTAGAGATGGAAGGCCAAGGTACTTTTCATATTGTTTGATCTCTTGCACACTAAGTGATTCTTTGATCTGATCCAAAATGTCTAGAGGAGTGGATTTGCTAAAAAATAGGGCGATTTTGTTCCGATTCAACTACTGCCCGAAGGCCCTCTCATAACATTCCAACAAGGCTTGAATTTTTTGGCATTCATCTAAGGAGGCTCTGCAAAAAACCAAGCTATCATCAGCAAAAAATAGGTGAGTCAGTCTAGGGCCCTTTTTGCATATGGACACACCCCGGATCTATCTAGATTCTGCCACTTATTGTAAAAGACTGTGAAGGCCTTCTGCACAAAGGAGGAATAAGTAGGGTGACAGTGGTTCACCCTAGCGTTATCCTCTTGAAGGCTGGATCACTTTCAAAGGTTCACCGTTAATAAGGATAGAGTAGCTGATGGTTGCAATGCATTCCATGATTAGAGCAACCCAGCTTACATCAAAGCCCATTCCCTTCATAATAGTCTCTAGATAAACTCATTCAACCCGATCATAAGCCTTGCTCATGTCTAACTTCAGAGCCATATATCCTAATTTACCCTTTTGATAGTGTTTCATGTAGTGGAGAGTTTCAAAGGTCAAAAGGATATTGTCTGTGATGACCCTCCCTGCTTAGAAGGCACTCTGGTTCTCTAATACTACAGTTGGTAGAATAACTCTAAGTCTATTTGCTAGGACTTTGAGACAATTTTATACACTACATTATACAGGTTGATCGGCCTATAATCATTGATAAACTCAGGGGATTTACCCTTCGGCGTTAGGGTGATATTAATGCTGTTTATTTCTCTAGGAATTTTGCAATTATTCAAACAATCAAGCACTGCAAAGCAAATATCATCACCAATCAAAGACCAGAAAGACTAATAGAATAGGGGTGGCATACTGTTAGGGCCTGGGGCTGTTATGGGTTTCATCTGTTTGATGGCATCTTCCACTTCTTCTTTAAGAAAAGGTCTAAGGAGTTCAACATTCATATCCTCCGTGACAAAAGGTTTAACAGCCTCCATGATCTCAGACAACTCCATCAAATGGGATGAGGTGAACAGGGAGAGGTAATAATCACAGGCTATATCTTTGATCTGATTGTCCTCCATGCACCATGAATTAGAAGAATTTCTTAACCCCGAGATTCTATTTCGTCGAAATCTGTGGGAAGCCTTATTGTGAAAATAGCTCATATTACGGCTACCACACTTAAGGAAAAGGGCTCTCGAACGTTGCTGCCACATCTAGTTTTCTTTATGCAGAAGATCATTGACTTCTGCTCTTAATACTCTAACCACATCATAGTCTAAGTTCCTTTTGGCTGCATTAATCTTGGCCTTGGTGAGTGTGGGAGGACTTTCGTCTCGGCCCCCAATCAGGTATTGTCCTCTTCGAAAATGGTGTTAAGTCTTAGTCCTCAAGGATTTGTTTAGTCTCACATCGGGAAGAGACACCTCCCACTCATGCCTTATAAGCCTTTGGCCTAAGGATGAGTGTACCACTACAAAGAAACTTGGGACTGAAATTACTTTCTTCCTCAAGGCAATGAAGGGAGGTGCTCGGAGCCAAGACCCAAATTGCTGGTCTTCGAGTCTAAGGCTACCTTCGCTCTCAATCCAAGACTCGTAATCTCTATCATCATGCATGAGACATCCACACTAGTAGCAGAGGTTAGGGAAGCATTCATATTTGAAGGAGACCCAGTGAACCTTGCCATCATATAGAGTTATGAGTCTTCCTCTGCAAAGAGGCTGAGAGATATGACCAACACTCTGACTCTTATGAAGCTGCCTCCATCCCAGTCTGTAGCTTCGTTAGGGTGAAGTATCTTTCCTACTGGCTCACATATTTGTTCTACAATCTCTCTATTCCTGAAACGCATTGGGATGTCATAGACTTGAACCCAAAAGGTGACTTTCATTAGCTTTGATGCTTTGACTGAAGCATCATTACCGTAGCGGGAAAAAACCATAATGTGATTGTCGAAGCTCTAAGGCTCCGATGAAAGAATACGATCAACGTCTGTATTGTTGTCAAAAGAAAAGAGGACAACATGATCACCAATGTTCTTGACATTGAAACCCAACTTGGATCTCCAGAGAGGGGTGAAGGTGGTGGCAATGGCATCAATGTTTAAGGGACATTTGGTTATGAATCTTGCAACAATGCCATATTCAATAATGGCTTGCTCGCTCTTCAAACATAGACCAGGGCCCTCTCTATCCGAGAGAGATAAAGAGCTCCAGTGTTTAGTTAAGTCTTCCATCCATAGGGAAAGACAACCTGAAAACTCATGTAGTGTTTCCCAAGCCCCGAAAAGAAAAACCACTAGCCTTGCAATAACAATGTTATCGCAAGGGGCACACTCTCCTTCCAAGGAAGGGACGACAGTGCCACACCTTGTTAAAAGTTTCCAGAGTGAAAACTTCCCCTAGCAACGAGCAACCTCCTAAATCTTGCATAATCCTTGAAGATTTTAAAGGAACTTAACAAATAACATCTAGGGGAATTTAGGTTGGATAACACACGTGATATCCAATTATAACTAAACCATTTAGGAATTCATATTTCTCCCTCTCAATTTTTTTAAAATTTTTTTTCTCTGGTTCCGGTCCTCATCTTTGTTGATATGGAAAGAATATGGCAACCTAAAGGCTTACAACATTAGATAAAGGATTGTAATTAATTGTGAGGAGGGATGTAAGTACAACTATTCTTAGCGTTGTGACTTTTCATAGAAGAGTGTGTATGGAACTATACATTACTGTTCTACCCACCTACTTTCAAATAGCATCTTGCTGGAGGAAATAAATAAATAAATAAATAAAAGATTATTCCAACCATCAACTTTCTAATACCACTCCTACATGTAATTTTGACGTTAATAGGACTACAATCCATATCAGGGACTAATAGTAACGAGTGCTAACTTTTGAGTTTTTTTTTTTTTTTTTTTTTAGGTAGTTAGGTATATAATAGAGAGGAAGAGATGATCATTAAATTATATTAAGTGTGACTACTAATTAAAGATTACAATATTAGTTAAAGGGTTGCAATTGTGAGGAGGGACTTGACTATTCATATAGTTGTGAGTTTGCATGGATCGGAGGAGTGTGTGTAACTATAAATTAGGCACTACGCATCATTATTTTAACCATCTATTTTCAAATACCATTCCTACGTTAACAGGACTACCATCGATATCAAGAACCAATGATAAAACTTTGAAACATTTGAAGTCAATTTTATTATGGTTATTCAACTTCTTTCTAGGATGAAAGAAAGTATTATTAAGGGATTAATTGTAGCAAACGATAGTTCCCAGAATGGAGATTTAAATTTTTTTAAAATGGGACAAAAATTTCATCGTCTTTATAAAAGTTCAAGACCTACCCTGAAAAGGCCAATATCAAGGAGATTCTATTTTTCATTACGAGGTCCGAAGCAAGGACAAAGAAGAGCTATAAAGTTCAAAAGAAAATCTATAAAGGCATAAAGCCAACTATTGGGTGAAGTACAAGGCACGGCTGCCATGAACAGCCTCGGAAGATCTAAAGCTTTCTTAGTTTCAATCGATGCTTATATGGCATAGATATCTGCACCGAAGCACTTTGTATAGACTATAGCTAGACACCAATAATGCATGAATGGAAAATATAAACGTTATTTTGTCCGGTCTTGTTAAAGTCAGTGATAGTCATTGACATCCTTGAGAATAATATTTAAGCTTCTACAGGATTCAGCTACAATTCAATTGCGTCATGACTTATCACTTCAAAGGCTTTTTTTTTCTGTTTTTCTGGTAGACTTCAAACACTTTTAGTTAACTATATATGTTAAGACTACAGTAGTGTTGATGTTCCTCAACTACTCACAATGGACGAACCTGCTCACCAAAATGTATACTAATGCAGGAAATAATAGGCACTCTATGTGGTGCAAAAGGGTCTGTGGCATATTAACATAACTCAAACCAAGAAGGAATAGTTTAGAGGGGTAAAGTGTCAAATCCAAAAAGGAGCTAAACACTTAAATTCAAGTCATTTCAACAAATCTCCACTTTAAAAATTAACATGTTTAATTCCTTAGATTTTGCGAGAAAGCATACTAGCCAACTTAGGGAACTCATACTCGGTTTGAGAAATGCATCATTGACCCTTCCACACAACAAAATGGAATCAGAACTTTTACTATCACAACAAATTGGTATAAAAGATAAGGTTCGATACTTAGACGTTTGGAGTTGTTCTCTTTGAGGAATTTCTTGATTATTTCGTAAATCTGAGTATTGTGGAAAAAGATATATTAAAATTAAAAATTAAAAAAAAATACTTCGAGAAATTCAATAAATAGGCTTACAACACCTAATGTTATATTTGTCCAAGGATCATAAGTACTTTGTTGATCAAAAAAATATTCTTCTTTAGAAAATTGTGACTGCCAATGTGCTTACAAAGGTAGTAGGTGGGGCCAAGTTTGAACATTAGTTGGACTTGACTAATATGCTTCATGTTTCAGCACCTTTGGATGCATTTGACGCCTATTGGTGCATTTAGAAGTAGTCCGGGATAATTTGTGCTTTCTTTTTCTTTTTCTTTTTCTTGTTGTTAGGCTCTAATTTGGTTTTGATACTTAAGGCGTTTATGAATTGAGAGAAGTCTTGTCATGGTGGAGATGTGTTAAGGATTTGTATTTGGTAGCTGAATTCATTCCAAGATAGAGAGAGGATTTGATAAACTTAGGTGCAAATTGATCCACCAAATACAAATCCTTAACGCTTCTCCAACTTGGTGAGACTTCTCTCAAATCACATATGCCTTTAAGTTCCAAAAACAAATTAAAGCTTAACCAAAAAAGCAATAATGGTAAGTTGATATTTCTTGTCCACTAAGGTCTTCTTTCTCCACCAAGAAATATGTATTAAAGCATTATAAATAGAAAAATATTACAAATGATTTGTTTACTTTGGCTCAAGTATCCTCCCACATGAAGAGAAAATAAGACGCTTAGAAGAACACAGTTTGATTTTGAGTGTTTGTCTATTGTTTGAGTAAGAGAGCACTATCGATTGTATTGGGCTTTCTAATGCTTCTGAAATCTCTCTTAATTCCTAGTGAAATTTTCTTTTTGCTACATGGACGTATTGGGTGTTTGTTTTTGGAGATCCATTTACACAACAAACCAGTATCAGAGTTTTCATTATCACATCACTACATATATGGATGTCAATTTCAACCTTTATATATATTACTCAATGCAAAGAACAGAGTGGTTCTACATGAATCGTGGTAAAATTGCCATCTAAAGAGGAACGGGGAGGGGACAGGATGAAATTTTGTCCCCTCCCACCTTAGTCATATTTTCTTTCATCCCTATATATTTTATATACTTCTAAAAAAATCAAAAACACCCTTACATAAATAAGTTAAGAATTTATGGTAAACTACACTTTACTCCCCTAAATTATGATTCATTTTACACTTATCTCCTTAAATTATGAGAATACACATTTTACCCCTCTAAACTATATTCCATGTTGTACTTATCTCCTAAACTATGAGAATGCTTACTTACTTTCCTAAACTATTAACCATAGAATGGAATGCAAAGTGTTACATGAGTAATAGTTTAAATGTTACACGGGTAATATTTTAAGAGGGTAAAGTATGTGTGTTCTCGTAATTAAATTAGAGGGATAAGTGTAAAAGATGATATAATTTAGGGGAAAAAGTGTAATTTCTCCAAAAATTTATTGAGGATTATTATTTGGTAAAGGTTTGGTTTGTGTTGTTGAATTATGTTTTATATTGTTATTTTGTTATCTATATTATTTTATTTTTATATATTTGTTAATATATTATTTTCCAAAATTATGTGTAGGGTGAGGCGTGGCAATGTGACCGTGTGAGTGTGGCCTCATAGGACGGGTATGGGGTAGGCTAAATTTTCTACGGGTAGGGGTGAGAACCCATGATCCTGTTTCATCCTCCCCATTAAAATTCCTAATTGTATATGTATATACCATGTGTGGATAACAACTCTGTTTAGAAAAGGTCAAAACAACTATACATAATTTGACGGTGACAATAAGCTGATAATTAAAAAGAAAACAAAACCGACTCTAAGAAGGAAATTAGACTAGAAGTTTCAATCCTCCTTTAATTTGGTCCAGCAATGAATATATACTTTTATAGACTTGAAATTAGATTGCATAAGTTTGTAAATAGGTTCATATGATATCAAATTATTATATGTAGTTTATTAATTATATAATTGGGCCACTCATAATAAAGATTCATAGATTTATAAAGAGATAATAAAATTCAGTCATGGTTTTAATATATATGGAAAAAGAATAAGTTAATCAAGTAACTTATGCACAAGTTCGAGTTTGTTGGACAATGAACTAAGCTTAAACATGTAAATATTATTTGGTGATGAGCTCAAACTTAGCTCGTATTTGAAATAAAATTAAATGAACAAAGCTGAACTTTTAATACTTGGCTCAACTTAACTCATTTAAAACCTTAGTATTTGGTTATACACACAACAAATAGGTATCAAAACTTCTGCTATCTCAACTGTAGTAATCGCTTTTACAGAACACGTATCAAGAAGATCTTGAAAATAAATCGTAAACCACAATCTGATGGCGGTTGAAAGTGAGTTTCAAATTATTAGACTAATCTCTATTGTTCATCTATGGATTGTGTGTGTTGGAGGATGATTATTTTTATTCTCCGGATTGTAAATTTGGCCTCATCTTTGAGTTGCTAAGAAAGAGGTAACATGGGAAGTGGAATCAGATAAATTTGAAACGATTTCAATGTCACTGCCAAGTTCCCAATATTCAATACTGTGCAGTGTGCATCAAAGTTAAGAGGGGATGGAGATATTCACCATGAAAATGAAATTCGCAGCAAAAAGAATTGTGAGAAGTGCAAGCTTGAAGCTGAGGGTAGAAATTTAAGGTGCATGCACTTGCACACAAACACAATACCATTATGTGAGACCACAAATGAACCAAATCATTTTATTGTAAGGAATTCTCTAGCGGTGGAGTTATGGGAGCAGGTGGCTGTTGCTCTACATCACTTCGGGATTGGAGTGCTCAGCTGGGTTCTTTAGTTTTCCTTTCTCAGACCTCTCAAACTAAGCCATCTTGCTGCAGATATGATGTATATGCTGGTTTTTAGTGCCTGGGAGCCTGGGAGAGCAATTTTTGTAGTTCACGTTTTAAGTATGGTTGCTGCTAAGTTCACTCATCTCTCTGCTGTTAGTTTCTGCAGAGAAGAGTGCATGGCTTATGGACACACTGAGCTATGTTTAATACTAATGTGTATTGCTTTTTTACATCAATAAAGTTCTGCAATTTTAATTCCCAAAAAAAAAAAAAAACATGTATATTAAAGACAGAATTGTAAAGAACAACTCCCTTGAGAAATATATGGTAGTAGCACTTCAATGTAGTATGCAAATTTTGTGAATTTGCCTATGTGGTTGAATGCCCTGAAGCATTATAGTAGCCTAAGGCTGGAGGTGAAGTTTGTATATGCAATAGTCTTCTGCATACCAGTCATATTATACACACCATATTGTAATAATATAAACAATCAATCCCTAAGCTTGCTTGAAACTTTTCAATACGCGTTGGAACAGTATCCTTAATGGAAAGAGTCAATTTCGTGGAACAGATGCTCTCCATTTAATTACGATACATATGTGACTGGTTGTACAATTTAGTTACACTCTATTGAGGCCCAAAAGGCTCCCAAGAAAANCATGAAAATGAAATTCGCAGCAAAAAGAATTGTGAGAAGTGCAAGCTTGAAGCTGAGGGTAGAAATTTAAGGTGCATGCACTTGCACACAAACACAATACCATTATGTGAGACCACAAATGAACCAAATCATTTTATTGTAAGGAATTCTCTAGCGGTGGAGTTATGGGGGCAGGTGGCTGTTGCTCTACATCACTTCGGGATTGGGGTGCTCAGCTGGGTTCTTTAGTTTTCCTTTCTCAGACCTCTCAAACTAAGCCATCTTGCTGCAGATATGATGTATATGCTGGTTTTTAGTGCCTGGGAGCCTGGGAGAGCAATTTTTGTAGTTCACGTTTTAAGTATGGTTGCTGCTAAGTTCACTCATCTCTCTGCTGTTAGTTTCTGCAGAGAAGAGTGCATGGCTTATGGACACACTGAGCTATGTTTAATACTAATGTGTATTGCTTTTTTACATCAATAAAGTTCTGCAATTTTAATTCCCAAAAAAAAAAAAAAACATGTATATTACAGAATTGTAAAGAATAAACTCCCTTGAGAAATATATGGTAGTAGCACTTCAATGTAGTATGCAAATTTTGTGAATTTGCCTATGTGGTTGAATGCCCTGAAGCATTTAATTAGTAGCCCAAGGCTGGTGGCGAAGTTTGTATATGCAATAGTCTTCTGCATACCAGTCATATTATACACACCATATTGTAATATGTATAAACAATCAATCCCTAAGCTTGCTTGAAACTTTTCAATACGCGTTGGAACAGTATCCTTAATGGAAAGAGTCAATTTCGTGGAACAGATGCTCTCCATTTAATACTACGATAGCAGCTTTATGTGACTGGTTGTACAATTTAGTTACACATCTATTGAGGCCCAAAAGGACTCCAAGAAAATTAGTACAAAGGAATAAAGGGGCCACACCCATCTCACTCATTGACAAAAATCCAGCTAGGATAGGGGATATAGGGAAAGGCCACGAGTGTTACAACAAACAGCCCATGCAGCCAGTTTGTGAGTAACAAAAATTGCAGATCTTGAGATATAGCAGAAGTCCCAACCTGATAGTAAAGAGAGTTTATAATGGATGTCCAATGGCCATATTTTTAATCTCCCAGTTGGCTGCCTCAGTACTCTTATACTAATATTTTCTAGAGAAAGTTCATTATTATGGAAAATATATGTTGACAAATCAAAATTTAATTCAGTCGATTGAATATTTCAGTAAATTCAAGCTTTCATTTTCTAGTATGCCAGTCTATACCATTCAAGAATCCTGATAATGATCACCAATTGTTGAGGTGGCAAGATCTTCATGTGAATGAATATGCATAGAATTTCAAGCTAATTTAAGTTCCAATTAATCGGTACCATTTATAAAGCTCTCTTATTTAACATCGAAGTGCCTAATATGTCTAGAATTGGTTCACATGGGATGATGGAATGCAGGATGGTATACCACTCAGCGGAGTCCCAATCACTCTTATGTTGGGAATGAAATTTATCCTTTTTTTTTTTTTTTTTTGAATTTAAGTAATAGAAAATGCAAAAGAAGGAATACCCTATGTTCACGACAATGAACTTAAAGCACCTTGAAAAAATACAAGCAAATCAATCAAAAAGATCAAAGAGAGAGTTGGAAATAAAAAATGGACCCCATGTCTGAGACCATTCGAAGAAGTATGAAGCATTAAGGACTTCAATTGATCAATAGATCTCACACTCTCCTCAAAAGTATGACTGTTGAGATCTTTCCATACTAACCACATCACGCACACCAGCATCAAGTTCAATACATTCAAGGAATGTTTACCTAGCCAAGTGTGCCAAGGAGCGATGCTACCTTGTCCCGCAACACCCAGTAAATCCCAAACATCTTAAAGATTTCACTCTACAATGCATATGCAATCTCACAATAGATCAATAGATGATCTAGATTTTCCCATTGCAATGACACATACAACACCAATTGACTAGCAATAAACCCCTCTTGATGAGATTATCAATTGTGAGAATCTTACCCATGCAGCTGACCACCAAAAAAAAAATACACCCTCCTGGGGACCTTAGCACCAAATATTCTTCCATGGAAATGAATAAGCCGGCTCCACGGATAGCATTATAAAAAGAGTGAACATCAAATTGACCACTCCTATTCAACCTCAGAGACAACTTATCATCCCCCACTCCACGAGGAAATTTTGTATAGATATACATCATGGTTTACTGTTTCCCCCTTCATTCACGGTCAACTAACCATACAAACACAGAATGGGATTCCAGTCTTGCATTACTTAGCAATTTCCACACAAATTAAACAGGGCCTAATTCTTCATATCAAATTTTTTAAGCATATATATAACTCCTCCCACATAGTAGAAGTTATAGTGGCAAAACAACAGAAACCCAAGGGCAATCTCAGGTCATTATAATTAGAATTGTAGAGTGGAGATAAGCCGACAAGATGGAAATTACCATGCAAAGGAAAATATAATGAATATATGTTAGAGAAGCATTTATAAAAATAAAAAGGGGGGTTCAGTGGTAAGAGAATTGAAAAATGAAATTAGTCTAATTTATGAAATATCATTATAAGTTATCTCGAGAAATATAAACATTCAAGGTATAAACTTATATAACAATATAATTTCTGAAATATCATTATACTTCTCTTGAAAAATATAAACATTCAAAATAAAAACTTTAATAACAATAGCCAAACTGCAAATTCACTTTTTCAGAACTCAGAAGCAAAATATTAGAACCGCACTCATTTATAGCCACATGTTCGAATTGCTAGAAAAAGACTTAATATTGTGACATAAAAAACATCCTATTGATGTTGCTTCATCATACAAGAACCAGACTTCCAGAGACAGCTTCTTTCTGTCCTTCATATAGCAGCATATGGTTTTATAATGTACATATATATTGGTGCAGAAACAATAGTAGTAGATAATGTCCAAGTTCTTTGAGAATACCAGTGAAGTTTCTTGACTTGGTCACCAGCACGAAACTATGGATATAAAAATTGGGAAACCATCATCTTCACATGGGAAGGATTGAGCTTGAACTTGTGCAATGTCTGGATTTCCTACTAGACGAAAAAGACCTTTTCATTGAAACCGGCCCCTTCTGCAGAGAACGCCCAATTGAAGAACTTTTCATCAGTTTGTATATGCTTGAAGTTTCGCTATCCCTCTTAGCAACAGAACTTTTTCTCGAACTTTTTACGGGTACTAATTGAGCCTTTGAACTTTCTTGGTCAGTAACAACATTAGCTACAGCAAGATAAATCATTGAGGCAGAAGAAGAATCCAGCGAAACTGATCTCCTCATTGGTTGCATTTCTTGTTCTACAACTCGTTGATTGTCAGCCAAATTACTTAGTACTCGAGAATGACAATTCCCACCGCTAGAATTATGCAAATTTTTCATTGATATTTCAGCACATCTACCATCAGCAATTGGTAAAGCACCAATATTAACATCACCAGCCTGACTTTCACTAGTCCCACCACTTCCAACTTGATTGCTTTCCACTCCACTATGGTTTTCAGCATTCTCTAACTGGGTTTCTTGGCTTGAACCCGGAGCACTCAAATTAGGCACAGCTGCACTTACCTGAGAACCAGCACTGTCACTAACTATAGGGGCACGACACAATGGACAATTCTTGTGTGATCTTAACCATGTATCTATGCAAGGTACATGAAAAGCATGGCTACACTTAGGCAAAAGTCTAAGACTTTCATCTTCTTCAAACTCACTCAAGCAAACAGAGCACTCCGTCCCATCTATCAACCCCTCATCTTTTCTATACTTACAAAGCGTGATAGAATCAATAATAGATTGTTGGAGACCAACGGTGTTGATGTACCATATGGGGTGGTCAATCACAGGTCCATGATCTTCATCAAAAAAATCTTCTTGGGTATCAAAAAGTATTGGTGCATTTCTTCTCCTTATTCTTCTATTCCTCCTCGAGTCGCAACTCCTCTTTATTGCATACATGATCCCAACCAAAAGAACTCCACAAACCATACAAGCTATGACAATCAAACTGATTTCAAATAAATACTTTTGGCTATGACTGTAACTTCCAGGATCCGAAGAAGGCCGTGTTGGTAGTGGTGGATTTCGTTGTGACGGTGGTGAAGGATGAAAATAGATAGTAATCTGTTCTCTATTACGAAGCCCCATAACGAAAACAGAGCAAGAAACAGGGGATAGAATTAGAAACACATACCTCTTTGTGTTGTTTATGCAAGAAAAAAAAGGAGGCAAGAAGAGATCTTGAAAACTGTCTTTTACTTTCCACCGCAACTTGTGGTTTGAATTAATGTGTAGTGAATGATTCTGGGTTGTAGCTTCGTTTTTCCACGATGTGCTTTGTTGTGGGGACACATCGGTTTGAGTGAAAGACTGGGCATTTACTCGGTAGCTTCGTATTTCTTTGTTTCAGTGGAAGTCAATGCACATTACAAGTCATTTCCGCGTTAATTTAATCCTTGGGGCATTTCAAAAAAAAAAACTTAATCCTTTGGGTTCCAAAGAAGCTGGTCCGATCTATACTCAAAAGGTTTTTCTTTTTTAATTTATTTAATATATTAAATTATTGATATAGACAAGTTGAGAGAATTGATATAATTTATTCATCACTCAATGAAGCACTAGAAAAAAGTCCTCAGACGTTTTCTTTGACACCACCACGCACAGTACAAACGCGTTCAATGCAATAAAATGTCTGGTAAGAAGTGACAAATTCACAATATTTTTAAAATATTTTTTTACTAAATATGCGTTGGGATAGGGCTGAAATGCACTATATTGCGTCTACGTTTTGTTTAAAGCGCATTTTAGCAAAGCTGTTGCACTTTCAGTGGGTCTCGTACACTGTTTACGATATCCACAAATCTCTTTTTTCAACAAAATTTTCATTACAAATAAGTCCAACGGTACTATTTACACGTTTAAAAATTATTTTGTTACAATATTTTCAATTTTCAGCAAAATAAATGGTATCCAAACGGAAACTAAATCATAATTGGTAAGTTATTATTAGTTTTAATTTGAAACCATTACTTAAATTATTTTTTTTCTCCCTAATAAAAGCTAATAACAATTCTCATAAAAAAATAAAAAAATAAAAAGCCAATAACAATTTGTCATTTAGAATTTATTACGATAATGTTGTGAAAATTTTGTAAAGATACAATTTCCCTTTCTTTTTAGTTGTAGGTATGATTAAACTTAGAAAAATGCTATGTCCACAATATTTTCACAATAAATTCTAAATGGCAAGTTGTTACTAGTTATTATTGTTAGAGTAAAAAAATAATCTTAGTAGAATGTTCAAATTTAAACCAATAATAACTAATCACCTATAATTTGTTGTGAAAATGTTGTGAACGTAGCACCTTTCTTAAACTTATGAGTATAATTAATAATTAACATTCAAGAAATTTATGTTCCTATTTTGTTAATAAACTTAAAGGCTAAGGATCAAAGTATTTATTAGAAGATGAGATCGAGACTCATGTATAAGGCTTTTCTTCCCTTATCTTTTTCAATTAATTAATTGATAAAAAAAAATCAAGAAATTTCAGTTTCAACTAATTATGGGTACTCGTTATTGCACTAGCCCTTCGCCAGGCACAAAATGTTTAACTAAATCACCATATATGCTAAGTTTGATCAATACTATATAAGAAATGTTTATAATGGTAAAGCAATTTTTTCCGTTGCAAGTAGGGTTGTCCAAAATTAACCTGACCAAAACAATTCATTCTACCCAGCCCAATTTAAAACCCGCTCGATCAAGCGAGAATAGTGGCGGCAAGAGGCGTGCAGGAATACGTCTACAACATTTTCAAAATACTTTCTCAATAAATCATAAGTGGTAAGTTCAAACTAGTTCTAATTTGAATCCATCACTTAAATTAATTTTTATTCCCCAATAACAATCAATAACAATTCGACAATTAGAATTTGTTATGATAGTATTGTGGAAATGTTATAAAGATACCATTTCTCTTTCCTTTTAGTTGTAGGTACGATTAAACTTATGAGTATAATTAATAATTAACATTCAAGAAATTTAAGTTCCTATTTTGTTAATAAACTTAAAGGGTCAGGATCAAAGTATTTATTAAAAGATGAGATTGAGACTCATGTTTAGGGCTTTTCTTCCACTTTTATTTTTCAATTAATTAATTGATAATAACAATTCAAGAAATTTCAGCTTCAACTAATTATGGGTACTCATTATTGCACTAGCCCTTCGTCAAGGACACGATGTTTAACTAAATCACCATATATGCTAAGTTTGATCAATTCTATATAAGAAATGTTTGTAATGGTAGAGAAATTTTTCTATTTCAAGTAAGGTTGTCCAAAATTGAACTGGCCTGAATAATTCATTCTGCCCAGTCCAATTTAAAACCCGCTTGATCCGGCGAGAGTAGTGGTCAGCGACAAGTTTGCAGCTTGAAAATCTTATTCTAATGGGTCAAGTGGCGGGTCTAATGTCTCGTAAGAAGTGATACAATCACAATATTTTTAAAATACTTTTTCAATAAATCATAGTAAGTTTTTAGTAGTTTTAATTTGAATTTATCACTTAAACTATTCCTCAATAACAGTCAATAACAATTTGTCAATTAGAATTTGTTATGATAATATTGTGAAAATGTTGTAAGGATACCATTTCCCTTTCCTTTTCCTTTTTTGTAGATACAATTAAACTTATGAGTACAATTAATAATTAACATTCAAGAAATTTTAGTTCCTATTTTGTTAATAAACTTAAAGGTTAAGGCTCAAAGTATTTCTCAGAAGATGAAATTGAGACTCATGTATAAGGCTTTCCTTCCACTTATCTTTTTCAATTAATTAATTGATAAAAAAATCAAGAAATTTCAATTTCAACTAATTATGGGTACTCATTATTGCACCAGCCCTTCTCCAGGCACACAATGTTTAACAAAATCACCATATATGCTCAGTTTGATCAATACTAGATAAGAAATGTTTATAATGGTAGAGCAATTTTTCCATTGCAAGTAGGGTTGTCCAAAATTGAACCGTCCAAAACAATTCATTCTAACCAACCCAATTTGAAACCCACTTGATCCAGTGAGAGTAGCGGTTAGCAACAGGTTTGCAACTTGAAAATCTTATTCTGATGGGTCTAGTGGCGAGTCTCACCTTCCAAGAATTGATCAACTCAATCCAACCAAGCCCTGCCATCTCCATTCATATCTTTGTTGTCTATGTTCAGATCTCTACCCAGATTGGTGGAGATCTCACGATCTCTGACAACGATCCTCTAGAATCTCAATTGCCCCTGCTTCTCCCGATTTCAACCAAAACCAACTCAACCTTTGGAAATCCAACTCTATCCAATCCGTTGATACTCTTTGGTTGATGGCAAGTCTAGGATTGGCTGGGTCCAAGTTCAGGCCAAATCCAACTCTACCTAACATGTTGACATTTAGTTGTAAGACCTAAGGCTATGACGCTATGACGGAAAACAGTATAGTGGAAATATCCACATTATGTTTTTCTAATGTAGGTAAAGTATATCAATAACCTTTCTTCTTCTTCTTTTTTGGATGGGATATCAATAACCTTTCTAATCACATAAAGTAAATAAAGAATAAAAAAATTTATTTATTCCTTAGTTTTCATAATAATAATAATATATTCTTTTTGTTAATGTTGTATCTATCTAGTGCCTAAATAATAGTTGACTAAAGATATGTTGAAGACCATGCACACATACACACACGCAAAAGGTTAAAGAGCCAAAAATCATATTGCTCAATGGCATAGCATGGTACTTTCAACAATGACATCCCATATTCAAATTTACCTTCCTTCACTTAAATGTGTATAAAATAAATAAATAAATAAAGGATAGGTGGAAGATATGAAATAGTTTTTTCTAGATCTTGGCACAAGTTTGTCAAATTTAATATATGTATTTTTTTTTTTTAAATCAAATATCTTCTATAGTGTAGTTAATTTACATTTCAGATCTTATATATAATACATTTTCATACTACTGAACATAATATAACATAATATATTTTTAAAATTTTAATTTTTTTTTATCCAACTCTTAAAGATAAACTTTTAATTTTTCACGGTTTCTATATTTAGGGGCAAGACTTAGGTACAGTATTTAAATATTATTCCTTAAGTTCTCTCTTTTAAGATTCTGCCATGTGAATTTTTTCTCATAAGATTGAAGTGTATTTTTTAATTAAATAATCACATAGTTAAATATTAAAAAAAAAATCTAAAAAACAGCACCTAATATACTATAACTAAATTTTGTCAAATATTTATATTTACAAAGGTATTAGCTTTTTTCTCTCTCTCTCTCTCTCTTTTTCCAATCATATTTTCTACTGTCATTGATTACAGAGTTAAATAGTAAATACAGTTGACTGTTCCAGTCTTCGCCCGCAATAATGAAACGAAACTATCTCACTCTCAGGTCTGTGGGAACGGTTGGAAAGTAGAGAAATTAGGCATAAAATAGTGAATGATAGTCCGTTAAAGCAACATGTTCAATGCTTAGTCTCAATTTTTATTAATGAGATAAATTGAATTTTCCAAAGAGAAATTGGGCAATGTCCCACTGAAAGCCCCATCTCAACGAAGGGAGAGAGACCATAAAGGCTTCAAACTGGCTTCTTCTCGATAGTCCCGGGCTCAACCCAAAAAATTCAGGCCCATTAGGCTACTAAGAAACGTCTTTTAAAATTAGATAAATTAGTGAAATTAGCTCATTATATATTATGCCAGATTTTCAACAAATAAGCCTATATCCTAAAATTCTCAATATAATTGATACTCTATTTCTCACCCCACTGACTATTGGCATCAGGTATAGACATGGATATTCCTTTCTTAAGGAATGTTCCCCTCTTAAAATTATAATAAAAGACTTATAAAAATAATTTTAATCTTAGTTAGGGCCCTAGCTAACTAATTAAAATAAATAAATAAAACAACCAAGAAAAAATATGTCTAATTTTGATCATAAAACAAAAGGGAGGACGGAGGTCAAAAAAATATTTAATTTTTGAAGCATTAATGTACAAGGAATATCTTCAATTTTTCTTTTCTTTTTTAATTTTCAATAAATAAATAAATAAAGCAACCTAAAAGCATCCATTTCTAATTTCAATTTTTTGAAAATCTAATACCAAAAAAGCGTCCGATTAGAAGCATGTTTTCCTAAAAAATATTAAGTACTCTAGAATATGGTGACATGGTACTTCCAAAGCACGTTATCATGGTGTTTTCTTTTCTCATATCACACTCTAAATTCAATTAATGAGATATATTATAAATGTGATAGAATAATCACCACATCATCATGCGCCAATAACACCTAATAATTGCTCATACTTCCCTCATGTCAACCTCAAAAGGCTAGAAAGAGATAGTTAGAGAGAAAACCAAAGAACCACCAACTTCTCAAAGCCCCGAAGCACCCATAGCTAAGCCCCAAAAAAAAGTCCGAATTAAATGGAAGAACCAAAAGGTCAACAAACAAAAGAAGAATATTAGTACAATATAAAAGCTTAGCTCCAACTCTACATGTAGTTATTATTTTCAATCTACTTTGTGTGACGATTAAAAAATCAGCTATATGTAATTTTAATTATATAATTTTTTAAATGCATTAATTGACTTATTTCAATAATATACACAAATTCTCTTATAAATTTAAGGATGTGCATGAGTTGGATTGGAGGGCTTTTTCTATCCAACCCAATAAGATCGGGTTGACAAATTTTCAACCTAACCCAATTTACATGGGTCAGTAAGATGTGTACGCATATTTTATACCTAGTAAGAAATTAAGCTTTCATCAATTATTTAAAAACCTTTTAAATAAATTTTTACAATTCATATAATAAGCTTGAATTATAATCGAAATTTCCATCAAAACTAATTCTCAAAGTACCAATATCAATCAAACTAAAAATACAAAATAAAGTTATATACATGGTGGATAGGTTAGAAAAACTATCAACCCAAAACTTGACACAACCCAAGCCTCAAAATAGAATTCTAACCCAAAAAAGCTAACTCAAGGCGTCAGGTTGAATTAGGTTTGGTCATTTCGTTGGATTGGTGTGTTTGAAACTAAACTTTGTCCTTAGTACAATTAGATAATATTCTGCCAAGAACCTTATAACTTAATTGATTGGCACCTCTATATTTTACAGAAGCCAAATTTAATGAAGTTCTCACACCTAAATAAAAGCAAGAAAATATAAATTTATGGGTTTTTTTTTTTTTTTTTTGAGGTAGGTGGATAATGGAGAAAGGATAGGGAAATTCTAACCATAAACATGATTTACGAATAATGATGTCATAAAACCTAAGGATTAGTTAAACACAATTCTGAAGACCAGCATGATAATAGAGGAACAGACCTTGAAAACGGATGACAACTACCTTTATAATTACTCCTCTACGATAGATGCATGACATTTGGCCGCAACCAAGAAAGAGGATGGTTTTATTCATGTTGGTTGAGTCATTCTAAGCAGTGAGCACAAGATAACGAAAACATTAATATAATCAATAATTTTCGAACATTTAAATAAGAATTTATTATTAGAAATAGAATAAGAATTTATTATTTGAAATAGAAATCTTACTCTAACTTAATTTAAGCATATATGTGTAAAGCTTTTTTTTTATAAGTAAAAAGAAAATATTATTAATAAGGGAAAAGCATGAAAATACAAAGGGTTCACGGTAGTGAACAAAAAGACACAAGCAGCCACTAAGAAAAACTAATAGACGAAAGGAATTCCATAAGGGTAAAACAATCCAAGAAACCCCAACACCGAGACCAATCAAAGAGGGTCCGTCGGCATAAATCTAATAACTAAACCATAGTTTTCCCCTTATCCTCAAAAGAACACTAATTCCGTTCAGTCCAAATAGTTCACATTAAACAGCCTGGAACCAAATTCCAAATTTCAGAGCTATGCTTCCCAAGCCAATGGTACCAACAAAATAATAAGTCTGCTACTGAACCTGACATGACCCAATCGATCCCAAACAACCGAAGCATATTAGTCCACAAAGAATGAGCTATCAGACAAAAATGTAACATGTGATCCACAAATTCCACATTACAACAACACATACAACAACGATTCGCCAAATGGCGACCACGAAGATAGTACCACTTTAACAACTAATAAATAAAATCTTAAGTAATTTTTATGTGGTTAGTGACACATCAATTTATAAAATTTATATAATAAAATTTGTCACATATATAGGATAGTTGAAAATAAAAGGCATTATCATTACATATCTTTGGCATGGTATTCATTCCACAAGTACAAGTTTTTGTGGAGTTGGAAGGAAGGAAAGAGCTAGGGTTTACATTTTGAAGAGTCTACTATCTAAACATTCATCAGCAATAAGCACCGAGTCCAAAATTTGCTTGCCACCAACAAAAGAATTCTGCAACTCCAAAATGAGTTTATCCAGCACCAACCTCAATCTGTTAGCCAAAACTTTAGACAATAGCTTATACACACTGCCCACTAAGTTGATAGGCCGAAAATCTTTGATATTCAAAGCATTATTCTTCTTGGGAATTAAAGAAAGAAAAGAAGCATTCAAAGACTGTTCAAACTTTAAGCTCCTATGGAAATGATCAAAAAATGCCATAACATCTGATTCCACTACACTCCAACATTTTTGAAAAAATGCCATAGTGAAATCAACAAGACTTGGGGCTTTATCGCCCTCCATCTCTTAAAGAACCTTAACTACTTCCTCCTTAGAAAAATCCCTCTCTAGAACAAGTTGCTCATCCTCCTTAATTCTAGCAAACTCTAAACCATCCATAGAAGGGCGCCAGGTATCTAACACAGTGTACAAACTCTGATAAAACTGAACCACCTTAGATCGGACCTCTTCCTCATCCTCATAGAGAACACTATCCACCTCTATACCCCGAATATGGTTAGTTCTTCTCATTGTTATTGATTCCGTTCCGTTCCGGCCAGAACGGCCGGAATTTTTCGTACCGGTACACAAACCGGTACCGAAATACCTCACGTTCCACCTCGAGTCAAATTCCGGGCCGTTCCGAGCCATTCCAATCATTCCGGCCAATTTCGGCCAAGATGCAAATTTCGGCCGGTACCGAATTTGGCCTATTATTAAAAAAAAAAAGAAAAAAAGAAAAAAGAAAAAAAGAGTAAAAGTCCAATGGGTGCTAGTAGTTCTTAGGAGTTCTTTTGATGATGAATTTGATCCTTCTCTCATGGATGATGATGAGGAGGAGGAGTAAATCTTGTATTTTTTGATATTTAGTTATTGTCTTGTAAATCTTCTTATTGTGTGATGTTATATTGATGATTAAGACTTAAGAGTTAAGACAAAATGATTTGTATTATTTGATATTTAGTTATTTATTTATTAGAATTGACAATTTTATGTTCAACAAGAATATATATAAATTATTTTTTAAGAACCCTGAAACGGTATGCCGAAATCGGCCGGTACCGAAATATTCCATTCCACTGGACAAACCGAAACGGGGTTCGAAACGGTATTAATAACAATGGTTCTTCTATGGGAGTTGGCAACTCGATGAAAAAAATAAGTATTATTGTCCCCCTCCTTCACAAATAATATCCGAGACTTTTGTCTCCAAGAGATCTCCTCCAAAGAGGCAAGATGTGCAACCTCACTTTTAATCTAACTTCACCTAGTTTGATCCTCCTGAGAAAGGCCTAACAAGTCCTCTCTAGCATCCAAACCCAACAATTTAGATAAAAGATATTTCTTTCTAAAGGCCAGATCCCCAAATTCCTCCTTATTCCACTTTTTCAAATCTTCTTTTAGAGCTTTTAATTTACGAGCCAAAATAATGCTTGGAAAACCCACAAAACAATTCCACCATTGCCGAACCCTCTCTACAAAACTCTCTTCTTTCAACCACATATTCTCAAATTTAAAGGCCCTACAACCTTTATTAACACTACCATCCACCACCAAAAGAGAGCAATGGTCAGAAACAATACGAAGAGTACCCTTTGAGACACATACCCAAAATGATCTACCCAATCCACCGATGCGAAGGTTCTATTGATTCTTGACATACACTCTATCCCTAAATCTCTAAACCAAGTAAACGATGCCCCTTCAAGAGGTAAGTCCACAAGATAGTTAGCCTCAATGAAGTCTGAAAAAGTAAAAGGCCTCACAACCAAGTCTTTCACTCGGATATCGAATGATATTGAAATCCCCAATCACACACCATGTTGTATTCCACTTAAAGTGCATCCTTGAAAGCTCCATCCATAGAGCACCCCGCTGACTATCATCATCAGGACCATACACTTCTGAACATGCCCAAACAAAGTCATCTACAACCCTTTCAGTAAAACATTAACAGAAAACTGACCAATAGCACAATGAACCTTTTCATAAACTCTCTTGTCCCAGACTAATAACACCCCCACTACAGTGTTGACTCTGCATCTAAAGCAACCCAATCTAGGAACAAACTATCCCAAAGGCTTCGAACAACAAAAGATTTTATAGAAGCTAGTTTAGTTTCTTGATAGCAAACAATATCACACTTCCACTCCTTGAGAAGATTTTTACATACTTCCCGCTTCTAAGGATTGTTTGATCCCCTAACCTTCCAAGAGAAAAGCCGTAAACTCATCTAACACAGGTAATCACCTCCGTGCCTACTGAGGAACCTCTATTCCTCCCCTTAGATGCTACCCCGTAATAATTGACAGAAGAAATCAAACATTTAAGTTCCCTAAGCCCTTTCTGCCTTGAACTCACAATATCTTTAGAAGTCCCAACATTTACAACATCAATGCAGTCTTGTTCAAGGAGACAAAACAAAGCCAGACATTGATTTTCATGCTTAACAATAGGAAAACCCACTATTCTACAAAAACTTTTCATCTGGCTACATACCTATTTCGAATTTTTTACCTCTGACCCCTGAGCCTCTCCCTCATCAACTTCCTGGATCACCTCCAACTCCTTATGTTCCTTGGGATTCCATTTAGATAAAGGTGAACACTCCAATAAGCCACTCTTTTCCTCCCCTTAAGAAAAACCACTAGGATTAACTTCACTATGCTTCCACTAAAGCATAAAGTGCTTAGACCCATCTTGCACTTCTCCCTTCTCCCCTGATACCTCCATAGAATTTTTTATCTCCCCAAAACTGAAGCTTATCTCACTACCCAGGCCCAATAGAGGAGAAAAAAGATTTCGAGTTGCTCCCTGATGCCGTTAAGGCAAAAGAACAACCTTCCCAAGTCCCTTTAGCTTCGTCAACCTCCTTCCGTTGAACTTCCCGGACATCGGAATCTAGATCTCCTTTCCAATGAAACCAAGCTTGGCACTTTTCGTCACACCCAGCGCTCTGGTTGATGGTGAGACCACCGAGACGATATGCACAGGTTCGATGGTGAGGGTAGAGGCACCGCGATCCAATTCCAGCTCCGTTGCTAACACCGATGGCTTGGGATCTCTACCCCTTCTCATGCTCGAGCTCTCACCCTCTACCCACAATGCCTGGGCATCAGACTCCACTTAAAGTAAGATGGGCTTGACCAAAACTGCCCTTCATTTGAGAATACACTTGCACCTCGGGTTGGGCTACAACAGGCCCACTTGTTTGTTTTGTGACTTCTGGCCCATCACTTAAAACCTTGGGCCAGCTGAGCTCCTTATCACCTAGCCAAGTCACAAAATGTCTCCCATTCTCAGGCTTACACACTCTCAAAGCCAAAGTAGCAGGAGTCAACTTAAATTGAAAAGCCTGCGTGGGTTTACCAGTAAAAGCTGAAACATTGCCTTTTATAACTAAAACATTTTCTATAGGTTTTCCATGAATCACATTCTGCCCCAAAATAGTTCTAATTTTTTCAAAATTTCTGGTCTTTTGCTGATTACCGTAAACAGATAAAACCTTCCCACTCCAACCACCACCAACAAGCTTACCACCTTAACCAGCATTATATAAAGAAACTTTGGCCAAAGATATTGGTTTAGCACCAAAGAAAAAATTCCTAAGCTCTTTCTGAAACAAAGACCAACCAGCTCTATTAGAGCTTGCTGGTATCATTATACAACCTCTCCTAGACCCTCTAAAATATATTGCAATAACAATAAACAGACCAGCTTCGTTAGATCTCCCACAAAACTCTAATAACTTCCCATTTTCACTAAATCTCTTACAAAGTAAAACATGGCCAGGCACCTAATCTCGTATATCTTCAAGACAAGTAAGTATCCACTCCAAGCCCCTACGTCCAACCGAAATCGAGCTTTTGACATTCCGACATGTCTCATGTAAAGCATACGAATCAGACCACCCCCCCTCCCCAATCAAAAGAAAAAGAAAAAAGTTTAGCATCAATATGAAACGAACTCTTGTTACCTCCAAGGACAGGGGATAGAAGTTTAGGAGGGATGATATGAGAGGTTTCAATAGAGGGAAAACTTGGTATGGTTAAAGGTGCAGGTACAAGAGTAGGCTGTTTAGGCAAAGCTTGGTTAAAGCCCTGAGGTGGTGTGGAAGGGGTGGGCAAAGGCAGTGGTGGAGGAGGGGGATAAGAATATGGGAAAAACCCAAACTGTGGAGGAAAGCAAAAGGGGGAGGGAGAAGGAAGATGTGAGGGTGGTAAAAAAAGAAAAGAAAGAAGGTGATGGTTGAGGGAGAAGGAGAAGGAGAAGGAAAGGGAGAGAGAGAGAGAGAGGGTGGGGTGGAGGAGGGGGGTGGAGAAGGAATGGTAGCACCACATTCCAAATATCCAAAGAATATATGTGTAAAGCTTCCTCTTGAAAATGTAAACCCCAGCTCTTACCTTCCTTCCAACTCCACAAAAACTTGTACTTGTGAAATGAATACCACGCCAAAGATATGTAATGATAATGCCTTTTATTTTCGACTATCCTATAGATGTGACAAATTTTATTATATAAATTTTATAAATTGATGTGTCACTAATCACATAAACATTACTTAAGATTTTATTTATTAGTTGTTAAAGTGGTACTAATCATATCAATATATTTGTATGTTAGTTTGTAAATTTTCTTTAGTAAAATGTATAGTAACTATAACATTTTCTTTTTTGTTTAAGTTAAAACATGCTATCGCTAATAATATTTTTTTAAAAGGAAAAAAATAAAGAGAAAGAAAAAGAACATGCTAATAATATAAGCATTTATATCTTTTTGGTAGATATCATAAAGTTTAAAATCTATAACATTCACTTCATAATTATTATTACTTATTATCAAACTAAGTCATCTATGATTTATTTTGGTGTAGGTAAGATTCAAAATCATGTCCTACTTGAGAGTAAAAAACTTTATCAATTGAGCTAATTAAAATGTAAAAATGTTTATATTAAGACAAAGATTTATATCAATTGAAATAAAATAACATTTTTAACTCTTCTTTTATTCTATTCTAGCTATCACCAAGAAAGAGAAATGAATTTAAAAATATTTTCCAACTTTTAAAATCTTGCAAACTAAGCAAAATAGAATCTTTTGAACAGCCCTTTTAACAGGCATGGATTTGGCTTTATCAATTTCAGTTTCAAATTTCGCAAGCTTCTTACCAAATAAATCAATCAAAATACAAATATTAAACAACAAATTCTAGTACCATATAAAATGTCATAACTTTTATCACAATTATTTTACGTGATAGATTATGATTGGCTACTTGTTGCTTTCACATAGACTAATCATTTTTTTTCTATCACTCACATTTTGCCACATCATAATTGTGCATGAAATTGTGAAAATTTTTGTGATCCTAGACTTTATGAGTGGTATAATAGTTCACATCACTATTCACTAGTTCAACCATTGAATTAATAATTAATTCATTTAATATTAAAAAAAAAATCAATTCAAGAATACATTAAGAACAAAGATAAACTATAAATAAATAAAAAAATTTGCACTCAATTTAAACATAAATATGCAAGTATACAAAAGAATTAAACAAATAAAATATTATTTTTCAAAATATCATTCAAATATAGAATTAATGTTTATTTAATATAAAAGAGGTGATTACACTCCCCTCCCTTGAGATTTGGAGAAATGACACTCCGGCCCAAACTTAAAGCAAAAAAACACTTTCCCCCCTTAACATCTAATTGACCAAAATTTTATTAAATTAATATAAAAAAATGTTGTGTACTTTTAAGGGCATATTCAAAAATTATCCTCCATTTCAAAAATTATATAATGGTAGAATATTTCCTTACTAATATAAACAAAAGTTGGGAGGGTATTAATTTCTTAAAACTACAAGGGAGTGAAATGTTTTTTCCTTTCAAGTTTGGGGCAGAGTTTCATTTTCTCAAACCTCAAGGCAGGAGAGTGTAATCACTCTATATAAAAATAACTAAAAATAGGATGCATGAATTGATCACTTGACTACTTGTTTCAATTATAAAAGCTAAATAAAATAGTCCATGCTCTGAATTTACAAACAACCATTTTCTATACTATTATTTAAGGGGTTTCCTCTGTTTGGATTCCTCATTTTTTATACCTAAAATACCATCATCATACCCACTTACAAGTTTTCAACTAATGAGGATAAATATGTAAATTAAAACTCTTACACTTTAAGACCCACAAACTCACATATACTTTGTAGTTTCTATCTCACTTTCTATGTCAAATTCTTCTTCAGATTGAAAACATTTAGTTTAGCTCTACATCCTCCTTTCTTTTTCTTTAGATTAAAAACATTTACCATCAGAGGCTCCAACAAATTTTCAGGTTCTATCTTTTGCAAGTTCCTCTTTGTTTTCTTTTCTTTTGTTTATGATTGACTTTCTTTGAATTCTACTTTTTCTTTTCTTTTCTTTTTTTTATGTGTATCACGTTAACTCTTTTTTCTTTTTTTTCTTTTTTTTTACATGTAATTTTGAAATAAATGGTTCCTTCATATACTCTACCACTGTATTTCTTAATGAATTGTCATTTCATGTTTTAGGTATTGTGATCCAAAGACAAAGCTACTTTAGTAGCCTTTGTTTACATTTTATTTAAAAATTTTGAATTGAAATAAAAATAGTTACCACAATACTACCTGATTAATGATCAAAATATAAATGATCAATTACTATTTCCTTCTCCTTCCTCACTTTTTTTTTTTTCCTTCTTCGTATTTTTTTCTTTTTATGAAAGTTTTTTTTTTTTTTTTACCATCATTGTATATGTTTTTGGCATTATATTTTTTTTAGTTTTTTTTTTTTTTGCCATCATTGTATATGTTTTTGGCGTTAATTATTTTTTTATTTAGTTATGTAGCAACCTTGAGTTCTACTTTTTTTTTTTTAATATGTATCACGTTAACTCCCTTTTTTTTTTCTTTTTTAAATGTAATTTTGAAATGTTAACTCCCTTTTTTTTCTTTTTCTTTTTTTTTAAAATGTAATTTTGACACGTTAACTCCCTTTTTTTCTTTTTTTTTTTTTTTTTTTAGATCTCTATTAGTTATTTATTTAAATAGTTGATGATGTGGTGATAAGATTTTAAAGAGTCCATGATAGAGTTAAATTCTAAAAAATCTTTATCTTTATTTTGAACAATTTTAATAGGATTTTTAGGAAAAATGATCTCATCAAAATTTAAATCAAACATAAACTCTAACAAACTTATGCTATTATCTTTAATAACACGCACGCTAACTTTGATTTGTTGATTAAATTTTTTTTATTTAGGTATGTAGCAACCTTGACTTCTACTTTTTCTTTTCTTTTCTTTTCTTCTTCTTTTTTGTTTTTTTTTTGTTTTTATATGTATCACATTAACTCCTTTTTTTTTCTTTTTCTTTTTTCTTTTAAATGTAATTTTGAAATGTTAACTCCCTTTTTTTTAATGTAATTTTGAAATGTTAACTCCTTTTTTTTTCAATGTAATTTTGACACGTTAACTCCCTTTTTTTTCCTTTTTTTTTTTTTTTTTTTTAGATCACCATTAGTTATTGTGGGGCCCGTGGGCCTGATAGCATCAGCCCATCTTGTAGTAGGCTTAAGGCCCACGCCGAGGAAGGATGACCATCCGAGGTTAATTTAGGGAGAGACTCTTTTTTGGATCCACGCCGAGGACCTCTTCGTCCTCGCATACTAAGGATAATTTTGGGTGGGAACAAGCCCAGAGCAAGCTGTCACCTCCACACTTAATGCATTCACCTAACCCCTCTGGCCGCATTAATGGGGATGTAACCCCTTAGCAGGGCGACGTTGATCAGGGTGAACCACTTGAGTGCTGATAAGCCTCTGATGGGACGGACGGTCAGAAGGAAGGCAAATGGATGATCAACAGATGGAAGAACAAGATAGGACGATGAAGACTATATAAGAGGAGCGAGTAAAGTAAGAAAGAGGGGGGGGGAAAGAACATGCTCCTCGGCCTGTCCGAGGAGCATCCCCCAGTTGTAAATTGGTCTTGGTATCTTTCAATAAAAAAAGGAGTTCATGCCTGGTGAAGGCCGGCGAGCGCCTAAACCTTCGATCCACTCTCTACAAATTCATTGTTATGGGTTCGTTGGGCCTTGGGAACCCATATTTTTTTGGGTTACAAAAACGGACCTTACAATTGGCGCCGTCTGTGAGAAGGATTAGTGCGCTGGCCAGCGTAACCGACGATCATTCCAAGTGGTCATTTCACAGAAGGTTGGCGACGTAAAAAAAAAAAAAAAATGCAGAAAAGTAGAAGATTTAACAGCAAAGAAAGAAAGCTTGATATTATTTCATAAAAAGAAAAGTACAAGATACAATCAGAGGCTCAGGCAGGCATATTTTACAAACAAATTTACAAGCTAATTCTACAATCAGAGGCCCAAGTAGACCCGTCCTAAAACTAGCTAGAGGGAAGTGTCAACTCGTTCCCTTATTGGCATCAAGAGAATGGGAGAACTTGGCACTAGAACGAGGGAAGGGGGCTGAGGCTGGCTTGCTCCAAGGCCACCAACAACTCCTTTCTCTGGTGCGGCGGAGCTTAACAAAGTGAGGAGCAGATGCAGGGGCTCCGGGACGCCCTCCCCCGTGATGTTCCCTTGATTCTCTCCAGTCCTCACGAGCGTTGGCCGTTGGAGACGGCAACACTCAGGCACCAGCCATGACATGAGTTCGCAGTCTCCTCCGTCGGGGGTGCGCTCTGAGGAGAGACATTAGGTACTTCAACGACATCCCTCCGGGCCACCGTGCATGGCACCATCGGGGTTACGCCTAAACTCTGCCGCACCGGAAACATAGTAAGGGCTGCGGTCACAACGGCCCTTGGCCCGGATGTCCTCATCACCCGCCCAAAGCCGCCACATGTCCTCCAACTCCGGTCACAATCCTGGCGGGGTTATTAAAGGGGATTGAAAGGTGAAAGGACGTGTTTCTAGTTGGGTTGAAAAGTTCATGGAGTGTGGAGAAACGTCTCCCCAGAAAGCCTTATATAGAGGGTGAAAACTAGTGGGAATTGATCCACACAGAGTTCGAGAAGAGAATTATCAGCGGTATTAATCCTAACCAAATCCCAAGGAGACCATGGACCGCTGGATTTTTATCAATTCACAAGGACAGTGATGAGGGCGCGTCTCGGGCATCGAAACGTCAAGCGCAGAAACGAATAGTCAAGGGACTCCTCGTAATTGAAGAGGAGGGGAACTTGAGTTGAAGGCGAGGTCAATGCCACATGTAAGATCAGAGTTCAAACCATCCCTACCCAGAGCACCGTAGAGCTAACAGTCCGACCCAAGGAGAAACCGCTTCAGTAAAGCGGTCCGAGGACATCATTATACCAAAAGTAAGGTTCTCAGAGCCGAAGACAAGCTCCTTCCACCAAAAAAATAGAAGTGATAAGACAAACCAAGGCATTGCATGGTCCTCGGACTCAAGCCTATGGAAAACTAATCACACCATTATATCTGGGTACTAAACAAAACCAAGGTATTACATGGTCACAAGGACTCAAACCTATAGGAAAACTAGATACTTACAGAAAAATAGAAGTGATAGACAGAACTAAGGCATTGCATGGTCCTCGGACTCAAGCCTATGGGAAAACTAATCACACCATTATATCTGGGTACTAGAAAGAACCAAGGTATTGCATGGTCCAAGGACTCAAACCTATGGGGAAACTAGATACTTACAGAAAAATAGAAGTGATAGACAGAACCAAGGCATTGCATGGTCCTCGGACTCAAGCCTATGGGGAAACTAACCGCTCAGCTATGCCTGGGTACTAGACAGAACCAAGGTATTGCATGGTCCTCAGACTCAAACCTATGGGGAAACTAGATACTTACAGAGAAATGAAAGCGTTAGACAGAACCAAGGCATTGCATGGTCCTCGGACTCAAGCCTATGAAGAAACTAACCGCTCAGCTATATCTGGGTACTAGACAGAACCAAGGTATTGCATGGTCCTCGGACTCAAACCTATGGGGAGACTAGATACTTACAGAGAAATGAAAGCGTTAGACAGAACCAAGGCATCGCATGGTCCTCAGACTCAAGCCTATGGGAAACTAACCGCTCAGCTATATCTGGGTACTAGACAAAACCAAGGTATTGCATGGTCCAAGGACTCGAACCTATGGAGAAAATAACTATCTGTAGAAAAACCAAAGCGTTACCTAGAGTCAAGCTATAATACGGTCCTTAGGTTTATATTTGAAGGATAACAGGTGATCTCATGAGACTAACTCCGGAATATAATACAAGTATTGAGCAGAATATTAGAGTAAGGCAAGTAAAAGAAAATATCCATAGTTGGAACAAAATATTGAGCATTCAGTTCAAACAGAAAATATACAGTCTCATTACAACGCCACCGAGGCAAGAAACAAAATGAAATAAAAGAGAAAGTAAACAGAACTATCCTATGTCATACGCCAGTCTCCCCAACTCAGTAGGCAAATTAACTCGATAAGCTGATAAAAGGCTTTAACCAACGCCTAAGGGCCTTGTCTCGGAGGGTCCACGGGTATGGCCGGGGAGTCCGCAGGAGGTCTCGTCACGTCTTGGGGCATTTCCTGACCCTCGGTTTTAACTCCCCCCAACGCTCTCTGGGGTTCAACATCCTCAGGGGGGTTTGTTAGCTGAAGATGTATCCTCGGCGGTCTTATTATGACTCTCACTCGCTGGTAATGCGGACCCCTCCTCGGGAGCAGCAGGGGCAGTCTCGCGAATTGCAATGGGGTAATATACCATGTCCTCCCTTCTAAGGTCAGATGAGGCATCAACCCCTGCTTGGTTGAGGGCTTCATGCCAGCTCTCAGAAAAAAAAAATGCCTGCACACTGCAGGAACTTGAGCTTGAAGGGTGGCTTCAGTCTTAGCCACCCCATCTGCGAAAGCCTCCTCCTCCGCCTGTTCTACAGAGCGCTCAGCGTCTATTCTTGCAAACACCGCCTCATCTTTGGCTCCCNGTGATTTGCTCCCATCCATTGGGTCTTACCCTTGGAAGGTCTTTCCTTTTGGGTCATAAGACTCGGTCTGAGGGTCTGATACTGGAGGGGTAGAGGATGACCTGGTGTGCACAGTTAAAAATTGGGGCGGAGGTGTTGAGGGCTTAGGCTACGACTCTTTCGGTGCACCCTTCTTGGAGCCGCCTTCAAGCAAGTCAATAAGACTGGTTTGGGGCTGTCTTTTTAAACCCATCTCAACCTGAGTACCAACTCTTAGGGACCGAAGATCGGCTTCAGACAGATGAGGGTCTCCTAGATCACCAGGAGGATCCTCAGACTGATCAACTAGGTTGAACACACTATATTCATCCTCAGAAGAGCTCAGTTCAACCATCTCCCCTGCCTTCTTAGATTGCCCTTCCTCGGTCTCCGTTACTTGGCGAGATGAGGAGGAACCTGCTAGCGGAATGCCTTTAGGTATGTGAGATCCCTCGAAAAATGCAAAATCGTCCTCCATCACGGTAATCTGCCTAAGCCGAGGGTCATGAGCTCTAATTACGTGCTTCGGGACTGGAATGACTTCTGGGCTGGGTCACATCTGAGGATTTTGTGAGCAGCCCTAACCTAGTTATCAGTTTCGTTCAGGAAAAGTTCCGTCCTAAGAACGGCCTCCAAATCCGCCTTGTTGACTAGGTGGAAATGATGTGCGAAGGCGTGCGAATCTGCAAAAAGAAAAGCAAAACTCCTATGGTTAATCAATCAAAGCAGAGATGCAACTATAAGGAAAAAATAAAAATACTAAAACCTAGACCGTCTCCTACTTCGGATACCCTACCTGGTTCTCCCTCTACTGTTGGGCAGTGAAGACCGTTGTGCCACTCCCCCGACACTATGAGGAAATCTTGAGTCAATCCCTTAGTAGAATCAGGAAGGCACTGGATAAGTCGGACCCTGTCATCCCTCATCTTCATATAATACGTCTTATCCCTCAGGTGCTGAAGGTTGTAGCACCAGTTTACATCGTGGTGAGTCAATCTCAGCCCCATTTTCTCATTCAAGGTGTCTACACACCCTAATATCCTAAATACATTCACGGCACACTAGGTAGGAGCCAGACGGAAATGCCTAAGGTAACCGCTAGTCACTGACCTCATAGGGATCCTCATCCCTCCCTCTACAAAAGCGACTATCGGGATCACGACTTCACTCTCTTCCCTCTTAATGTACCACTCCCCTTCTTCACAGTACCTCAAACTCACATTATTGGGTATCCCATAGTCAACCATGAATTTCTTCATCATCTCGTCGGACTCAACCAATTTCTTAAACTTACCCATCCCCAAGGACGACTAAAGGATCCGAAAGAAGAAAAAAAGGAGTAGAATCAAAGAAAATTTGGTGTTACCGGGAGAAGAAGACTTACAGAAATATGAAAATCCTCTTCGGGCAGTATGTAAGTTGAACCAGATTCAAATTATACGCATGAATGGTCGTAAGCGCGAAAATGAGGAAACCAAGCGGTTCAAACAAGTACTTATACTCCCCCTTAGGTTCCCCAAATGTAACCGCCTACCCATAAAAGCAGGAGATCCCCACCAAACGATTACCATCACACCGTTGAAAATGGGAAACGTGGAGCCGAAAAAATTTAATGCGGGCGCACACTGAGTCTTGAAACGCCAAAACGTACATCGGGCAGTCGAAAAGTCGCCAGCATTAGTGCAGGCCGAAGTGGGGCAATTCGTCTAGAGGGCTCGTAGATATCAAAACCCTCCTCCCCGTCCGAGGGAGCGTACAGCAGGATTTTGAGGGGCTATTGTAGGGCCCGTGGGCCTGATAGCATCAGCCCATCTTATAGTAAGCTCAAGGCCCACACCGAGGAAGGATGACCATCCGAGGTTAATTTAGGGAGAGACTCTTTTTTGGATCCACGCCGAGGACCTCTTCGTCCTCGGCATACTAAGGATAATTTTGGGTGGGAACAAGCCCAGAGCAAGCTGTCACCTCCACACTTGATGCATTCACCTAACCCCTCTGGCCGCATTAACGGGGATGTAACCCCTTAGCAGGGCGACGTTGATCAAGGTGAACCACTTGAGTGTTGATAAAGCTTCTAATGGGACGGACGGTCAGAAGGAAGGCAAATGGATGATCAACAGATGGAAGAACAAGATAGGACGATGAAGACTATATAAGAGGAGCGAGTAAAGTAAGAAAGAGGGGGGGGAAAAGAACAAGCTCCTCGGCCACAGGCCGAGAAGCATCCCCCAGTTGTAAATTGGTCTTGGTATCTTTCAATAAAAAAAGGAGTTCATGTCTGGTGAAGGCCGGCGAGCGCCTAAACTTTCGATCCACTCTCTACAAATTCATTGTTATAGGTTCGTTGGGCCTTGGGAACCCATATTTTTTTGGGTTACAAAAACGAACCTTACAGTTATTTATTTAAATATTTGATGATGTGGTGATAAGATTTTAAAGAGTCCATGATAGAGTTAAATTCTAAAAAATCTTTATCTTTATTCTGAACAATTTTAATAGAATTTTCAGGAAAAATGATCTCATCAAAACTTAAATCAGACACAAACTCTAACAAACTTATGCTATTATATTTAGTAACACGCACGCTAACTTTGGTTTGTTGATTAAATTTTTTTATTTTTTTATTTAGGTCTGTAGCAACCTTGAGTTCTTCTTCTTCTTTTTTCTTTTTTTTTCTTTTTTAATATGTATCACATTAACTCCCTTTTTTTTCTTTCTTTTTCTTTTTTTTAATGTAATTTTGAAATGTTAACTCCCTTTTTTTTTTCTTTTTAGATCTCCATTAGTTATTTATTTAAATGGTTGATGATGTGGTGATAAGATTTTAAAAAGTCCATGATAGAGTTAAATTCTAAAAAATCTTTATCTTTATTCTGAATGATTTTAATAGGATTTTTAGGAAAAATGATCTCATCAAAATTTAAATCAAACACAAACTCTAACAAACTTATGCTATTATCTTTAATAACACGCATGCTAACTTTGGTTTGTTGATTAAATTTTTTTATTTTTTTATTTAAGTATGTAGCAACCTTGAGTTCTACTTTTTCTTTTCTTTTCTTTTTTATATATATCACGTTAACTCCCTTTTTTTTTTCTTTTTCTTTTTTTCTTTTAAATGTAATTTTGAAATGTTAACTCCCTTTTTTTTTTCTTTTTTCTTTTTAATGTAATTTTGACACATTAACTCCCTTTTTTTTCTTTTTTCTTTTTTTTTTTTAAATCTCCATTCGTTATTTATTTAAATAGTTGATGATGTGATGATAAGATTTTAAAGAGTCCATGATAGAGTTAAATTCTAAAAATCTTTATCTTTATTATAACAATTTTAATAGGATTTTCAAGAAAATGATCTCATCAAAATTTAAATCAAACACAAACTCTAACAAACTTATGCATAACACGCACGCTAACTTTGGTTTGTTGATTAAATTTTTTTATTTTTTATTTAGGTATATAGCACTTGAGTTCTACTTTTTCTTCTTTTTCTTTTTTATTTTTTTATATGTATCACGTTAACTCCCTTTTTTTTTTTTTCTTTTTCTTTTTTCTTTTAAATATAATTTTGAAATGTTAACTCCTTTTTTTTTCTTTTTTTTAATGTAATTTTGAAATGTTTACTCCCTTTTTTTTCAATGTATTTTGACACGTTAACTCCTTTTTTTCTTCTTTTTTAAGATCTCCATTAGTTATTTATTTAAATAGTTGATGATGTGGTGATAAGATTTAAAGAGTCCATGATATAGTTAAATTCAAAAAAATCTCTATCTTGATTCTGAACAATTTTAATAGGATTTTCAAGAAAAATGATCTCATCAAAATTTAAATCAAACACAAACCCTAACAAACTTATGCTATATCTTTAATAACACGCACGCTAACTTTGGTTTGTTGATTAAAGTTTTTTTTTTTTTTTTTTTTAGATACTTGGTTTAACCCTAATTCTTTTATCTCTCTTAGGTTCACATACGCATAAATTTTTTGGATTGCACTAAGGAGTCATTGGAATGGAATATTAGAGAAGTTCAGGTGAAAGAATTATTATATGTATTAAACCTCACATAAAGTGATTGTTATCTAAGAAATTTTTGTAAAAAAATTTCTTTTGTAATAGAAACTATATTTATCATTTGTATAATTCTATGTCAAATTCAATTTAAATTTTTTTCCATAAGTATTAATTTACTACTTCATAAAAATGTTACGTACTTTTTCTCAGTTTTAAATGTTGTTGATGTTTTTGATATATTTGAAATTTAAACAATTTTTAACTTTTTTTATGGATGTGTACTAAGTGGCAAACTTTTAGGACTAAAAACTAAATTTTTGGATTAAACAAAAATTGATAAATGTTATTAAATTTTTTAAAAAAGAACAAAAACACCAAAAGAAATGTGTATTTCCTACCATAAATTTTGAAATTTAAGCTTTTATTTACTTATGTTATGGATGTGTAGTAAATGGCTAAATTTTAGGATTAGACAAAAAATGATAACTGCAATACATAAAAGTTGAAAAAAAAAAAAAAAAAAAAAAAACAACATCAACAACACCAAAAAAGAAAAAAAAAAAAAAAAAAAAGGAGTGGATGTGTAGTTACTAAATTTAGTATCTTTCTAGGAGCATTTCCTTTAACAAAAAACTTATTAATTTACTTATGTACCTTATAAAAATGCAATATAAGTATTGATAATCATAGTTTGTCAATTTTAAACTCATTGGATACTCAGCTATTGTAAAAATTAGTAGAAGCATCCAAATCCCAATCCGAAAATGCAAGCCATGTATCAAGTGGTTGGTTAGTTTTTAAACATGGGATAGAAAGTGAGATTTTTTTAAAAATAGTACATGAATAGAACATGGGATTTTTTTTAAAGTGTAGTTTTTCTCTTTTTGATAAACTTTTAAATAAGGATAGAGTCACACCAATTCCCCACCTTAATCTTTTAAATATCCCTAAAATTTAGCCTTTTATTTTCTTTCAAAATCAGATATGTTAGTGCCTAAATATAAGGATATGGATGGAGAAGTTATAGTAGCGGTTTTATTATAGTAGGAGTCTTTTTTTTCCAAAATATTGAAGAGATTTAGAGAGAGAGAGAGAGAGAGGAGAGAGAGAGAGAGAGAAGAAAAAAAAAACGTGAATTTGGGTTTTAAAAAAAGGGTGGTTGGGTAGTTTTTAAATGTGGGATAGAAAGTTGGATTTTTTTAAATAGTACATGGATAGAACTTGAGATTTTTTTTTTAAACGTGTAGTTTTTTTTTTTTTTTTGATAAACTTTTAAATAAGGATAGGGTCACACCAATTCTCCACCTTAATCTTTTAAATTTCCCTAAAATTTAGCCTTTTATTTTCTTTCAAAATCAGATATGTTAGTGCCTAAATATAAGGATATGGATGGAGAAGTTATAGTAGTGGTTTTATAGTAAAAGTTTTTTTCTTTTTCTTTTTCTTTTTTTCCCAAAATACGGAAGAGATTTAAAAGAAAAAAAAAAGAAAAAGAAGAAGAGGAAAACGTAAATTTGAACTTAAACATGAATTTGGATGTTGTTCCTACTGCTATGAACTTAAACTACATTTAGTATACTTTTGTTCAATAAAAAATTTAGAAGAACAACATTGATGAATTAAAATAGAAGTTCATCATTATTCCTATTGGGTTTTTGTTAAACCACCTTTAATAATCTATACTACTATTTAAGAGGCTTCTCCTGTTTGGATTCCACAATTTTTAGTTCAAAAATGCCCTTACACCTTTATATTTAAGTAGAAACAAAACTAAAGGATATTCCGGTAAAAATTCACTTTTCTTTATTTTTTATGCCTAAAATACCCTCATCCTACCCACTTACAAGTTTTCAACCAACGGGGATAGATATGTAAATTAAAACTCCTACACTTTAAGACCCACAAACTCACAAACTCACGTATGCTTTGCAGTTTCTATCTCACTTTCTATCTCTCATTCTTTTTCAAATTGAAAACATTTAGTTTAGCTCTACATCTTCTTTCTTTTTCTTCAAATTGAAGATATTTATTGTCGGAGGCTCCAACAAATATTCAAGTTCTATCTTTTGTAAGTTCCTCTTTGTTTTTTTCTTTTGTTTATTTATGATTGACTTTCTTTGAGTTGTACTTTTTTTTTCCTTATATGTATTACGTTAACTCTTTTTTTTTCTTTATATTTTTTTTTCTTTTTAAGAATTTTTTCTTTTTTCCTTGAGTTCTACTTAACTCTCTCTTTTTTTTTTTTTTTTTTTTAAATGTAATTTTGAAATGTTGTGGTGACTGAATAATTTCAAACGTGAGTAAGGAAAGTGAAGTGAGTTTGCTTTGAAAACTAACATAAAGTTGTCCTATTTTGTAGGGTGTTAGATATGTATCTTTATTTTGAACAATTTTAATAAGATTTTTAGGAAAAATGATCTCATCAAAATTTAAATCAAACACAAACTCTAACAAACTTATGCTATTATCTTTAATAACACACGCTAACTTGGTTTGTTGATTAAATTTTTTTTTTTTTAATACTTGTTTTAACTCTAATTCTTTTATCTCTCTCAGTTTCATGTACGCACAAATTTTTTGGATTGCATTGAGAAGTCATTGGAATGGAATATTAGATAAGTTCGGGTGAGAGACTTTACAAGAATTATTATAGGTATTAAACCTGAAGAAATTTTTTTTTTTTCTTTTTTAACATCATTGTATATGTTTTTGGAGTTAAATTTTTTTATTTTTTTATCTATTTAGGTATATAGCAACCTTGATTTCTACCTTTTTTTCTTTTTTCTTTTTTTTTTTATGTGTCACATTAACTCTCTCTCTCTCTCTCTCTCTCTCTCTCTCTCTCTCTCTCTCTCTCTTTTAATGTAATTTTGAAATGTTGGTGATGACTGAATGTATATGTTTTTGGCGTTAAACTTTTTTATTTTTTTATTTTATTTAGGTATGTAGCAACCTTGAGTTCTACTTTTTTTTTTTTTTGGTCATGTTAACTCTATTCTTTTTTCTTTTTAATGTAATTTTGAAACGTTGGTGGTGACTGAATAATTTTAAACGTAAGTAAGGAAAGTGAAGTTTTTAAAAATAAAAAATAAATAAAAAATATAAATCTAGATAAAAGAAAAAAGGAACAAAGAAGAGAGAGAGAGAGAGAGAGAGAGAGAGAGAGAGAGAGAGAGAACGTGAGGTGAGTTTGCTTTGAAAACGAATAGAAAGTTGTCCTATTTTGTAGGGAGTTAGATATGTATCTTTATTCTGAACAATTTTAATAGGATTTTCAGAAGAAAAAAAAATGATCTCATCAAAATTTTAATAAAAAAATTTTAATAATTTACATCCATTTTAATTTAAAATTACTTCATTTTCTAGTTACAAAAAATTCATAGGGGTGTGATGAATATTATGCATTTGTGTTTGTAAGAAGTTCAACTACTGAGAAGGTTTTTTTTTAATGAACGTGGGGAGTGTTTTGGTGCACTAGGAGTGTTTTTTTTTTTTTTTTTTTTAATAAAACATTTTTTTCAATAGGAATGTGGGTAGATATTTGATAGAGTGTGTGTTTCTTTTTATTATTTATTTTTTTTTTACTTGAATTTCTAAAGGTTTTGCAGGGAAGAGTTTTTTATTTGAACGTGGAGACTTTTTTTTTTGGTTGATGAACGTGGGGAGTTTTTGGTGTACTGGGAGTGTCTTTTTTTTGGGTGTCCGAGGAAGTTTTTTAAAAAAAAAAAAAGAACGTGGGATAGTATTTGAATGTGGATTGCGTGGGACTAGGTGGGGATTTGACAATGATTTAGGTGCATGTGTTGGATTCAACTCAATGGACTGCTCCGCATCATATGTGGTTTAAGATTATTGTAGGACCTCCCGTAGAGTTGCTCTGCAATTCAAAGCATTGTGGAATGTGGACACCTCATTATAGGCTTCATATTACGTTGCTCAGTTTGCTATTGATGTTGGCATCTTTGAAACAAATGTGTTGCCTGCTGTTCAAGCTTTGAAGTTATGTAGTACCAAATTATAGATTAATATACATTTTTTTCTTCATTACTTTCTTCCACCCAAATTAATAGTGTTGTATAATGTTAGCAATATGCTGTTTTTATTAATGATGATTGTAATTGGTTGGAAGATTCGTTTGCTCAGTTTATGCAAGCTGTCATTTCTGATGTACCAATGTAATTTTCATCCTTAATTAAATAGTTATTTTTTAAAAAAAATACTTGGCAAACATAGTAATCTGAGATCTCACGCACGCTAACTTTGGTTTGTTGATTAAAGTTTTTTTTTTTTTTTTTTAATTCTTGGTTTAACCCTAATTCTTTTATCTCTCTCAGGTTCACGTATGCACAAATTTTTTGGATTGCATGAGAA
>NW_027069482.1:2530842-2589980 GCF_002906115.3 Quercus suber
TAAAATAGGAAGAAAAAAAAAAGAAAAAGAAGAAGAGGAAAACGTAAATTTGAACTTAAACATGAATTTGGATGTTGTTTCTACTGCTATGAACTTAAACTACATTTAGTATACTTTTGTTCAATAAAAAATTTAGAAGACACAACATTGATGAATTAAAATAGAAGTTCATCATTATTCCTATTGGGTTTTTGTTAAACCACCTTTAATAATCTATACTACTATTTAAGAGGCTTCTCCTGTTTGGATTCCACAATTTTTAGTTCAAAAATGCCCTTACACCTTTATATTTAAGTAGAAACAAAACTAAAGGATATTCCGGTAAAAATTCACTTTTCTTTATTTTTTTATGCCTAAAATACCCTCATCTACCCACTTACAAGTTTTCAACCAACGGGGATAGATATGTAAATTAAAACTCCTACACTTTAAGACCCACAAACTCACAAACTCACGTATGCTTTGCAGTTTCTATCTCACTTTCTATCTCTCATTCTTTTTCAAATTGAAAACATTTAGTTTAGCTCTACATCTTCTTTCTTTTTCTTCAAATTGAAGATATTTATTGTCGGAGGCTCCAACAAATATTCAAGTTCTATCTTTTGTAAGTTCCTCTTTGTTTTCTTTTCTTTTGTTTATTTATGATTGACTTTCTTTGAGTTGTACTTTTTTTTTCCTTATATGTATTACGTTAACCTTTTTTTTTCTTTATATTTTTTTTTCTTTTTAAGAATTTTTTCTTTTTCCTTGAGTTCTACTTAACTCTCTCTTTTTTTTTTTTTTTTTTTTAATGTAATTTTGAAATGTTGTGGTGACTGAATAATTTCAAACGTGAGTAAGGAAAGTGAAGTGAGTTTGCTTTGAAAACTAACATAAAGTTGTCCTATTTTGTAGGGTGTTAGATATGTATCTTTATTTTGAACAATTTTAATAAGATTTTTAGGAAAAATGATCTCATCAAAATTTAAATCAAACACAAACTCTAACAAACTTATGCTATTATCTTTAATAACACACGCTAACTTGGTTTGTTGATTAAATTTTTTTTTTTTTAATACTTGTTTTAACTCTAATTCTTTTATCTCTCTCAGTTTCATGTACGCACAAATTTTTTGGATTGCATTGAGAAGTCATTGGAATGGAATATTAGATAAGTTCGGGTGAGAGACTTTACAAGAATTATTATAGGTATTAAACCTGAAGAAATTTTTTTTTTTTCTTTTTTAACATCATTGTATATGTTTTTGGAGTTAAATTTTTTTATTTTTTTATCTATTTAGGTATATAGCAACCTTGATTTCTACCTTTTTTTCTTTTTTCTTTTTTTTTTTATGTGTCACATTAACTCTCTCTCTCTCTCTCTCTCTCTCTCTCTCTCTCTCTCTCTCTCTCTTTTAATGTAATTTTGAAATGTTGGTGATGACTGAATGTATATGTTTTTGGCGTTAAACTTTTTTATTTTTTTATTTTATTTAGGTATGTAGCAACCTTGAGTTCTACTTTTTTTTTTTTTTGGTCATGTTAACTCTATTCTTTTTTCTTTTTAATGTAATTTTGAAACGTTGGTGGTGACTGAATAATTTTAAACGTAAGTAAGGAAAGTGAAGTTTTAAAAAATAAAAAATAAATAAAAAATATAAATCTAGATAAAAGAAAAAAGGAACAAAGAAGAGAGAGAGAGAGAGAGAGAGAGAGAGAGAGAGAGAGAGAACGTGAGGTGAGTTTGCTTTGAAAACGAATAGAAAGTTGTCCTATTTTGTAGGGAGTTAGATATGTATCTTTATTCTGAACAATTTTAATAGGATTTTCAGAAGAAAAAAAAAAATCTCATCAAAATTTTAATAAAAAAATTTTAATAATTTACATCCATTTTAATTTAAAATTACTTCATTTTCTAGTTACAAAAAATTCATAGGGGTGTGATGAATATTATGCATTTGTGTTTGTAAGAAGTTCAACTACTGAGAAGGTTTTTTTTTAATGAACGTGGGGAGTGTTTTGGTGCACTAGGAGTGTTTTTTTTTTTTTTTTTTTAATAAAACATTTTTTTCAATAGGAATGTGGGTAGATATTTGATAGAGTGTGTGTTCTTTTTTATTATTTATTTTTTTTTTTACTTGAATTTCTAAAGGTTTTGCAGGGAAGAGTTTTTTATTTGAACGTGGAGACTTTTTTTTTTGGTTGATGAACGTGGGGAGTTTTTGGTGTACTGGGAGTGTCTTTTTTTTGGGTGTCCGAGGAAGTTTTTTAAAAAAAAAAAAAGAACGTGGGATAGTATTTGAATGTGGATTGCGTGGGACTAGGTGGGGATTTGACAATGATTTAGGTGCATGTGTTGGATTCAACTCAATGGACTGCTCCGCATCATATGTGGTTTAAGATTATTGTAGGACCTCCCGTAGAGTTGCTCTGCAATTCAAAGCATTGTGGAATGTGGACACCTCATTATAGGCTTCATATTACGTTGCTCAGTTTGCTATTGATGTTGGCATCTTTGAAACAAATGTGTTGCCTGCTGTTCAAGCTTTGAAGTTATGTAGTACCAAATTATAGATTAATATACATTTTTTTTTCATTACTTTCTTCCACCCAAATTAATAGTGTTGTATAATGTTAGCAATATGCTTTTTTATTAATGATGATTGTAATTGGTTGGAAGATTCGTTTGCTCAGTTTATGCAAGCTGTCATTTCTGATGTACCAATGTAATTTTCATCCTTAATTAAATAGTTATTTTTTAAAAAAAATACTTGGCAAACATAGTAATCTGAGATCTCACGCACGCTAACTTTGGTTTGTTGATTAAAGTTTTTTTTTTTTTTTTTTAAATTCTTGGTTTAACCCTAATTCTTTTATCTCTCTCAGGTTCACGTATGCACAAATTTTTTGGATTGCATTGAGAAGCCATTGGAATGGAATATTAGATAAGTTCAGGTGAGAGACCTTACAAGAATTATTATATGTACTAGCCTCTGAGCACGCGCGTGAGGCTCTTCCATTTTTTGGGTAAGAGTTAATTTAAAGCATTTATTATAATTTGGGATTACTACATCCTCTAATCACAAAAAAAAAAAAAAAAACTAAGGGTGTGATGAGTATTATGAGTGGTGAAATAATTTTTTCATCACACCCCTAGATTTTTTTTTTTTTTTTTTGGTGATTAGAGAATGTAGTAATCCCAAATTATAATAAATGCTCTAAATTAACCCTTACCCAAAAAATGGAAGAGCCTCTGAGCACGCACGTGAGCACGTGCTCAGAGGCTAGTACTTTATAGTATTATTATTATTTTTTCTTCTCAACAAATAATCATGAAGTTTTTATACAATTTTTTTTCTAGATACTTCTAATCATTAATTCCGAATTGTATTAGCCTTTTGTTAAGGTTAAAGCACCATCTAATACTTTATTAAAAAAAAATCTCAAAATACAATTGTGGTTTTATACAATTAACGTGTATCTCTTGCCATAAAATTTTCAATTTAAGCTCTTATTTACTTATGTTATGCATGTATAGTAAATGACTAAATTTTAGGATTAAAAAACTACATTTTAAGATTAGACAAAAAATAACAACTGTCATACATAAAATTTGAAAAAAGAACAACATCAACAACACCAAAAAGGAAAAAACACAACAAAAAAAAAGAAAAAAAAATGTGGATGGGTAGTTACTAAATTTTAGGATCTTTTTAGGAGCATTTCCTTTAACAAAAATCTTATTAATTTACTACTCCATAGAAAATGGTACATACCTTATAAAATACTAGCCTCTAAGCACGCGCTTACGCGCGTGCTCAGAGGCTCTTCTTTTTTTGGGATAAGGGTTAATTTAGAGCATTTATTATAATTTGGGATTACTATTACATTTTAAGATTAGACAAAAAATGACATGTCATACATAAAATTTGAAAAAAAGAACAACATCAACAACACCAAAAAGGAAAAAACACAAAAATTAAAAAACTAAAAAAAAAAAAAAACGTGGATGGGTAGTTACTAAATTTTAGGATTTTTTCAGGAGTATTTCCTTTAACAAAAATCTTATTAATTTACTACTCCATAGAAAATGTTACGTACCTTATAAAATGACCCTTAGGTTTTTTTTGTGATTGGAAAATATAGTAATCTCAAATTATAATAAATGCTCTAAATTAACCCTTATCCATAACATAAAATAGCTTCTGAGTACACACGTGATCGCGGGCTTAGAGGCTGATCTTAACTAATAAGCCTTTGGACACAAGATTTTCACGAGTTATAGTCCATCCAGCCAAACACTTTCACATGAAACATCAACTCAGAAGTCAGAACAAGTTGTCCTTTTCGAAGGCTTTATATCTTAGGAAGAGTACGAGCCTCGTTTTCATAGATTAGATGGGGATATTAGAATCTTGGCACAGTGACAAAAAGTTGTAACGTTTGATTTTCCAAGCACACAAGCAACGAATTTCCAAATCCCCGGTATTAATTTAACTCAGGATATTGAAATTTATATAGTATCCATGGCATACCAAACCATATGTGACATGTACTACCCCATTACTTCACGCCACGCTTATTCCCTAATTTATTGCTCTAAAGTCTTACCCATTTACCCAACCACCGTTCCCACCACTAACCCCCCCTCTTCCTTCTACGCTTCAAACACTTTTTGAGTTTTTCTTTCGTAAATTCCGAACAAAACCCATCAAGTTAATCAATCAGAATTGACCAAATATTGTATGCATGAAATCATCACCTATGGCAGGGTGGGTATTGAACAACCAGAAGCTGAACGCCAAGGCTTTTGATGGGAATGAGATGATGATGATGATGGGTCTTGAGCAATCTCAAAAGCCTGGCATTGACCTCATGCAGAATTGTGATCTGCCTCCGCCTATGAAGGTTTTTACAGGCTCAGATAAGACGGTCTTGTCGTCCATGAATAGAGTTTTTGGAGGCATGATGGCTAAAGAAGATGAGAACGAAGAGTTTAACGTGTATAGAAGTGGCGGTGAGAATGAGAAGTTGGAGCTTTTGAAGGCCTTAAGGTCATCACAAACGCGTGCAAGAGAAGCAGAAATGAAAGCAGCGAGTTTGGTCAATGAAAGGAACTATCTTTCCGATGCTTTGCTAGAGGAGGCAATGAGATTGTTTGCTTATCGGCAATGGGTGAGACTGCTTGAGCTTCAAGTTTCAAAGTTGCAATCACAATGGCTACAGCAACAAAACCAAAACACTGCTTGTGGTTGTGGGGGATCAAAGGGTGCAGAAGAGTTGTTGAAAGAGGGGGATGGTGATGAGGATGGTGGAGGTGTGACATGGTTTTTAGCTTTGGCATTTTGCTTGGGATTTGTTGGTGTGGGCTTCGCATTCGGTTACAGATACTTGTTTTGAGATGGGTTTTTCTTTTTTCTTTTTCAAAAATTTGTAAATGTTTTCATTTGTTCCTTCTTTGTCACAAGGGAGCTCAGCCTACATTGTGTATAGACAACTGGGACGAGGAAATGGTTGTTAAATGTAGTATTGTATAAATGGTTAAAAAAAATTAAGGAACTTCTTTTGTGGTAATTTTCTGTCTTGCAGCCACTACCAACTCTTAATTTAGATTACTCCCACCTTGATAAGAATCGGAACCAACCAAGAGGCAACTCAAATGGTTAACAACTTCCGGTGTTTCTAAATAAGACATTCAGGTTGAAATTCCCTCATTTCCAACAATTGAATTATAAAAAATAAATAAATAAATTTTGAAACCGCTTGTAACCCGCAGGAGTAGGATTTGGGAAGTGCTGGATAAAAAAGAAAAGATTGGATACAGAGAAAAACAAAGGCAGCCATTTTTAAACGCACGTATATAAGCATCGGCAGTAAAGAGGAAGATTACTGCCGAGAGATGAAGGCATCCGCTGGACACATGTACATAAGCAAGTCTGGGCAGCAACCTTTATCTGTAATACATGCGCGTATACAACTAATATATATACACATTTGGGCTATATACATTGATAACTTAAGCCTATAGATATAAGGTAATACTAATATGAACACAATAGTTTAACTTCACATCCCATGTACGCTCCTCAAGTGGGAGTAGCAGTCATCACCGGTTCCAAAGAACTCCAAACAGGCCCAGCATACGTGCTTCCCACACCTACACTCAATGTGGTTGCATCCTTCAAGCTTCTCGATTGTAAACCCACATGAAGGACAGGTCTTCACATTTACTTTGTCCTTGCGCCACACCTTCAAGGAAGAATCCGGGTCTTCCTTGAACTCCCGGTACATCTCACATGACAGATAGGGATGATACTCTAAGTGGCACCTGGTACAAGTCTCTACATAACAAGCCCCACATAAAAATGGCTCGCCACTGCTACCAGGATCTGCCACTCGGTAAACTGAAGGACAGTCTGGAGATGGGCAAAACCTGTACATGCCCCCACTCAATGCCACAAATCCACCCACGGAAGCCCTGAAGAGTTCTTCCAACTTATCACTTGTCAAGAGAGACCTCAAATCAGTAAGCAAAAGAGGAGCCCTGCAGCCCTCATACGCACAGCATATTGGGAAAATATCATGGTTCTTGATTGCAGACTCACACTGCTCTACCAGACACAACCGACAGAACAAATGCCCACAGCCTTCAAGCTGGTAACCATCGTCAACCTCACACAAGCAAATGGCACAAGCAGTTTTATTGTCAAAACTTTCAGTCGAACCAACTCTCATCTGTGCAATCTCTTGAATAATCTCATCTACTTTTGGCTTTAATTCTTTGTTGCCATGAATTGAGATGATATGCCGTCGAGTATTGAGAGTAAACTCAGCCCCAGGTACCTTCTCTTTGAGACCATGGAGGTCTGGTCCAAACTTACACACCATTTCCTTCATTAGGTTGGGAGGCAAAACTCCACCTCGAAGATGGATCTCAAGTTGCTTGCTTTCATGAAGGGTCAAAAGGGATTCAATCAATTTCTTCTCTGCCAATGCAACCTTTTCCGGATAACCATACACTCTAACATTAAGGCTATGCCTGTCAAAGAAAATGAAGGTTCCTGTCTCTTGTTGTACTGAAAACTTCAAATTGATTCCATCTCTGGAGAATAGATGCTGTAGTACAGTTGGGGTGAGGCTGTCATGGACTATGGTCTTCCCTCTCATAAGCTCTTCCACAGGTCTTCTCAGATCTGCCACAATTTTTGTAGCATTTGCAGATATCTTCACTCGATAGGAACCATTATAAGTCCTATCTAGAGTGCACTCTGCACCTGCGAAAAAGACAACTCACAACTGTTAGCACAGTAATTGTGGAACTAGTATCCTGAATCTACAAAAAAAATTTTAATGAACCAACATAATTATTCTGCAACAGGCTCATCACATCCTAAAAACTGGATATTAAACAACAACAATGAAAAGATTCAAGCTGCTGCAGTATTGCATGCGGAATTCCCAAAAAGCATTATTACCCAAGTAGGAATGTCCTAATTATCAAAATTTGAAATCGTAACACAATCACACAAGGAACAAATATTGCACTTGATCTTAGCCAAAAGGCCGAGAAAGGTATCACAACCACACAAGGAAAAATAAGATATAAACTTCTATTTTATTCATTTCACCTAGTCATTCCAATTGAAAGATGAAAGCCAACTATAAGTTCCGAAAAGAATTCCCAAAAAGTATCATTACCCAAGTAGGAATGTCCTAACTATCAAAATTTGGAATCATAAAACACAGTCACACAAGTAACAGATACTGCACTTGATCTTGGCCAAAAAGTCGAGAAAGGTATCAAAACCACATGAGGAAAAATAAGATATATAATCCTCCTTTATTCATTTCACCAAGTAATTCAGGTTGAACAATGAAAGCCAATTAAAAGTTCCGAAAGGAATTCCCCAAAAGTGTCATTACCCAAGTAGGGATGTCCTACTTAACAAAATTTGGAATCATTAAACACAATCACATAACAGATACTGCACTTAATCCTTAGCCAAAAAGGCTGAGAAAGGTATCACAACCACATAAGGAAAAAGAAAATGAACCCCTCCCTAATTCATTTCACCTAGTCATTCAGGTTAAACAATGAAAGCCATTTAAAATTTCCAGCGGCATCAACAAAATTTGGAAACTACATGAAGCAAATTTATTTTACAGAATCTCACTAAAAATAACATAAGAAAAACTGGCACTTCCATCTGACTCCTCAATATTGAGATAAAGAATGAAGGTGTTCATATATATATATATATATATATGTGTGTGTTTTTAAGAATTTCCTGTGGCACCCCATACTCTTCAAGAAAAAAAATAATCCTTCCAATTTGGTTTAGCATTAAGACAAACACTGGACAGGTTTATACAGAAAGTCCAGGGAATTAGCCCAATACCAAAAGAGTGAGATGGAGATGGTACCTCAAGAGACCAACTCAAGCTTAGCAGATATATAACCAGGAGAGGCTATCTCATGAGACCAAGCTCTCACAACATGTGAGACCCACACATGCTGTGAGAGATAGGCCGCATGAAAACGTTCATAAGATAATTTTCCAATACCCAGAGCATCAACAGTACCAATACATAACAGCAGGCAAGGCATTCATCTTGCACACAATGCTTAATTGTGTCTCCGTTAACACAATAATGATGTATAATTGCGATTGTTCCTATTAACAATTTTGGATGCACAGCAAACCTTTGTCCAATTAAGTACAATATCATGTGTGAATATTGGGTGTTCATGGATCAAGTTCAAATCAACTTGTCACCTGATCCGATCCCATCAGGTTTGAAAATCTATAACCAATGCTGATTAACTGTACCCAACCAACACACCTGAACTCAAAGGATAAAAAGGGGTATGGATAAGGGTTTTCTGACCCATGAGAAAAGGTCAAAATCAGCTAAAATGGCAGGTCAAGTCAGGTTGACCCAGAGGTTGAGCAGGTTGACTCTTCTTTTAGGAAGGAAAAAACAAATTTTCTTCAACCATTTTTAGCTTTGTTTGTTTCATAGTTCTCCACTCTCAAATATTTATTTCTCGGGGTTCAAGTGATAGCCAAGCAGTAATGGCATCTTTTGTGGTGCCCCATGTCTGTGGTTTGAAATGCACCTCGCCCTCCCCACTATTTACCTATCACAAAAAATCTTTCTTTCTCAATTTCTTCACTTTACAATTCTCAATCTTTCTCCTTCTCTGAGTCTAGTGAGGATCAATCTTCCTCACCAGCATCACAATTTATCATCACCTCTTTGGTCTCACATTCTCAATTAGCAATTGTTGATAAGCCAATTTTCGACCTCTCTCTACTAGGAACGCCATAAACTTCTACAGATTACTTTGCTAAACAAACATTGTCCTATGCAGTCCATACATGATCCTAACATGATTACGAATTATTAAACATTGTTTTAATAACTCGATAGTTACAAAAAGAAAATATATCAATTTTTTTTTTTTAATGTGACCAATTTGATATGAATGCTTTTTTTTTATAGGTAATAAAAACTTTATTAATAAGAAAAGTGCAATGAGTTTACAATAGTAAACTCACTGCAAAAAAGCGGATACAAACACATCAAAGGGAAAGGCTAACAGAATTAATGAAATCACGCAAAGAAGTACAATGTGTAAAACCCCAAATAAGAGGCTACTCAAACAAAGTCCTAGTTATTAAAAATCATGGTGTCTGTGGCATGTACATGGAGTGTCCGTTTAAATTAATATTTGAATTCTGACACAGTCCAGACACAATGGCCAAAAAAATTGAAAAAGAAAAAGTTCGGTGCCTTAAATCTATACTCCTTAAGGTCTTTGACAGCATGTTTAGGATAAGTGTTTTTTGGGTACTCTTGATCTGCACTCTGGCCACTCAGAAAGTCAAATGGGTGCTGCTCAAACCCCATTGGCTCTCCCTCCAAGCTTCAGACTTTACTTACAAAGCATAGAAAGGATGTGATCCACTAATTCCTACAACTTCATTGTCAATGGTAGGTAGCTCTCCTCTGAGTTCCATTCGCTACTAGTCTCACTCCTATGGGATTATTCCCCCCCCCCCCCCCCCCCCACCCCCTTTCTTTGCAAACCCAATTTTGGGTTTGAACTCAATGGTTGGCCCATAACATTGTGTCACTTCTCACATAGCCATCAAAATAGGAGATGCGACTGTGCATGTTTCTCATTGTCATGTAGGGAAAGAGTCAAGTGCACAAGTCTCTTGGAGGCTAGGCTCAAAGTGCAAACACACATTTGATTGAAGTAAAGCTCACACTTTTCAAATATAATATATAATAACCACTAATACAAAGATATATAACATATAATAATAATAAAGTTAATAAAAATAAATTAGCAATATATTTTGCATATTAGCTACTTATCAATATATATTATATATACACACACATATATTTTCCTATTAGCTAAAATGGATGGTACAATTGTACAAAGTTTGTGAGTTCAAATTTTACATAAGTAAATTCAATTTCTTAACAAATTTATACAGTAAATTTGAAACAATTATGAATGGAACATATGATAATAATCCAGATATAGAAAGTTTAAATATAACAATTTTATATAATTATCTAGTGCTTTATAAAAATATATAGATGTGATAGCTATGATCAAAATTAAGAATAAGGTTAAATTAAAATATATCAACAGGCAAAGACTGAAAAAAAAGAAAAAAAAAAAAAAAAAAAAAACANTTTATTAGGTGGATGTTAATCAGTTAATGTCCACGTGAATATATCAAAACATATGTACAGGCTTATGTAGCATTCATTATATTGCTCCCTTTTGAAATGAATAATACTAATTTCTAATTCTAATTTAAAAGAACCAATATATTTTTCAATTAACTTTTAGATGTGTACTGTTTTCAAACATTTCAATGCTTTAACTTATTTCTATAAGCTAAAATAAACATAAATTGGGGGTTCAAAAGCCTTCCACCAAAAACAACAATTTGCGGGTTCAAGTCAAGATATCAACTTCACCCAACAAAAATTTGAGGGTAAGGCTGCATACCTATGTAGCACAAATACCAACATGACAGGAAACATAATACAACACAAGACACAGCAACACAGCAATTTTCTAAAAATTAGGATACGACACGATAGGGATACAAAAAATAATTAATTAATTAAAATATATGTTTAGTTATATTTTAAGTTTATTTTAGGTTTTTAAAAAAAATAACCATTAACTAATTTAAAAGAAATGATAAGATAGCAAAGAAGCACCATGATATACATAAATAATTCAATTAAAAAATAAATAAACAATATAATTCAATAATTTGGGTAATTAACATTTTAACAATACTCTTATTAATAAATAATAGTATTCTTTTTACAAATAAATAATAGTTTCTAACAATAATAATAAATAATAGTTTCTAAAAAAAAGTTGAGCTTTTTTTTTTTTATGCAAAGAAAAAAAAAAGTTAAGGCTAAAACAATTAAAAAAACTAAAAACTAAAAGTAGTCCCATGGTTGATAGTCGATACATAGGGCTCTAGAAAGGGTAAACAGCCATACATGTGGAAAACAGCCAAACACAGGCAATGGACAAGAGAGGCAAGATCAGCAGCAAAGTATCAAGATAGAGGCTGGCAAGGTAAGATGGGCTTGCTTAAGGGCAGAACCAGGATTTTTTGTTTTCGGGGGGACTAAACTATCATATTGATTCACAATTCCAGAAAAAATCAAAGTACCACACACACATATAAGTCTTAAATTTTTATTCCAAAGTTAATCATAACTCAATTGTTTTTGGCTTGCCCATATTTTTCTAAGCTTTAAGAAAATAATATGACTCACAAATTAACTTTTACCTATAATAACACAAGATTTTTGTTATTAGAAAATTTTAATCAGTGTAATTCTTATTAGGACTCAAAACACTAACAAAGATAAATGACCAATTAAGCATATTAACGTCATTTCATTTTTCTTTCCCCCAAATTTCTCTTATTCCTTTGAACAACCAAGTAACATTTATTATTTATAGAAAGTAAATAAAAGTATTTAACAAAACTATACTACATTTACAAGAAGACATAAATAAATTAAAGAAAGAAATCATAAACCATAAGATAAACAAATAGAAATGAAAAAGGGAAGAACTGAAAAAGAATTTTGCATCTTCAAATAAGAACATTATGCTTAGGGATAGGGGATCCAAAGATGCCAAAGATGCCCATATCAAACGCAATCTGGAGTCACTAATTTGTCTGGATTTGAAGCCAAAAATTTTAAAGTTGAAACAAGAGTCGAAGGAGATATTTGGTGGAGAAGAAGAAAGAAATAATGGTTCGAACCAAGATGGCAGTGGCCTATGCTGATGCTGCCAATAATCTACGAGTGAGACTTGAAATAAAGCACCAAGATGGCAGTGGCCTATGCTGATGCTGCCAATAATCTACAAGTGAGATGTGAAATAAAGCACCGGGTAGCCAAAGGAGAAGGGGACTGGCGACTGGGTTTTGGGTAAAGCCAAAAGACATTTGAGTTGTTGGAACTTGAAAAGGAAAGTAAGAGTTGTAAAAGGTTTGGGAAAAGATGATAAAGCTTCCAAAAGAAGCCAATGCTAAAAGTCAAAGCTAAAAAATGAATAAGTGTCAAATTGGAAAGAGAAGAAAGACACAAAAATGTCATATAGCCCGCGCGCTGCGGGGGGGGGGGGGGGTGGGGGTAGGGAGGGGTCGTCCAATTATTTTTTATTTTTCTTGGGGAGCCAGGTCTTTAAAAAATGTTGGTGAGTCTTATATGTCTAAAAGATATATTTATTTATAACACAACTAAAAAAGTTAATTAATTCATTCTCATGGTTTTTCAAGAATTGTTATGCCATCATGTAATCTGCATCCTTCTTCTGAGAGTGAGATGCAAACACCCCCCACCCCCCTTTTTTCTAAAAACCTAATCATGAGATACCAAATCCAAAGAAAGGATTCAACCAAAGTGCATCTTGCTTCATAAATGTTTGACTTGACCGTGCTAATAATGATAATATGAACTAGCTAGTAAAAAGAACCTACATCACAACAGCCTCTAACATAAAAGAACAGGTGGTTAAATTTAACTAGCCTCTGAGCACACAGAGGCTTTTCTATTTTTTATGTAAAGGTTAATAATAAAAGAGCCTCTGAGCACGCTTTCTGGGAGATTTAAATTTGTTCAAAGTTGTTTGTGTGACTACAATGTGGGTGTACAGCTGTTTTTTTTTTTTTTTTTTTTTTCAATAATGGTAGATGTGTTTTTTATTTTTTAATCAATACGGCAGATGTGTTTTTATAAAGAGAAGTGTGTTTGTTTTAATTTTAATTTTTTTATAAATGGATAAAGCAATTTGAAAATCTTTATGAGAGTACTCCTGTTTTGTAGGCAACTTTTTAGTGAGAGTTAAAGATGTATCTACTTATCAAAAAAAAAAAAAAAACGTGTATATATCTATTTAGTTTAGTTTTTATTTAATAACTTTTTTTTTTATATTTAGATTTGTTTTTGGATAAACGTGGGGTGTTTAACTCATTTTTTATTTAAAAATAAATAAACGTATAGTTGCTTTGAAGTGAGTTCGTGTAAGAGTATTCCTATTTTGTAGGCAATGTTTTAATGCAAGTTAGACATATATTTTTACCAGACTATCATTTAGTTTTGTTTCTACTTGAACCTAGGATGTAGGGGTATTGTAGAACAAAAAAAAAATCCGGTCCAAACAGGAGAAGCCCCTTAAATAGTAATATAGATAAAGAAAATAGTCACAAAATTTGGTCAAAGAAAAAAAAATAAAAACCAAATAGAATCAAACCGAATATTAAAATGAGAAACAAGCACAAACAGAAGACAACCCCAAGACTCGCAAAAAACCAAAGAGGAAAAACAAAATTTAAGAAAGACAAAAGTAACAGATAAACATCCATATAAGAAAAAAGGAATATGCATAACTAGAATTACCCTTTAAATGCCTGAAGCTTGCAAGTAAAGACTCCAGTTGCTTCTGTATCACACAATAGACGGGCACTGGGCATGACAAGGAGCTATGAAATAACTGTTGGCACTTTATCTTCTGCCAGGAAAGACAACCAGGCAACACTTTCCCTTCCAGTTGCTCTAAAGCTTTTGCCGCCTCCAAATGTAATCTTCCATCAAAAGTGATCGTAGCTTTCATGAAAGCATCCTTTGGTTCAGGTTGGAAGACCTGAACTCGGCAGCAGTTGGTGTGGGGGTTCCTTTTAGGCATAAAGGAAGAGATTTCTTTTGCGAGTCCTTCTTCACAAGTACTGCATGGTGGATTTTCTACAGCAATTCCTCTCACCATGAAAAAATCCAGTATTCTCCTACTCGTAGCAGACCTCAATACTTCTAAAACTTCAGCTTCAGAAAGATCTTTATCAATTCCACATATCATAACACTATCAGGAGACCTGTTGCCAACTTCACAACGAACATACTTTCCTCCTATTACCAGGTTAGAGAAATCATTAACCATAAATCGAACTTCATTTTCTGCACATTTAACAATAGCAAACCCTTTACTCATCCTGCGAGGCCAATAAACTTTAGCTCTAACAGCAGGAAATGAAAACATTTTATGATCCCCTCCCAATGTTGGCTGTGAGGGAACAACCCTGAAGTAGCCGTTGAATTTTTCTTCACATTGTTCAGTGGCTTTCATAGAGGCATCAGGAGTAAGAAAAGTTATCCTGCCCCACTTCTCTTTCTCATTACTATCCTGTCCATTGCCTGTAAACTTGTGGATGGCACAGATACTACCAAACTTCTCAAAATACATTATGAGCTCCTTATCATTAATGGCATCCAAATTTGAATGGTACACATCAACAGTCAAAGATCTCTTATCAAGCTCCAAATGTTTGATCTCAGCACCAGCCCCAAAAAGTGCTATAGATGGTGAGACACCAGTTCCATGATACAAGCATTTCTCCATGCATTCATTAAGCAACCATTTCCGTTCATACTCCAACACACCATTTACCGAACTAACAACCTTTTCCATGTCTTGTGAATTGGCATATAACCGAATCTCATTCAGGTCAACATTGACTTCAATGCCAATATGTTCATTCATGCAGTCTGTTCGTATACGTGATATCAGACCCAGCAGATTATTATTGGATTTCCCACAAAATCTTTTAAGGAGAGTGCTACCAAAACCAGTCAACACCCTCACCTGCAACCTACATCTTTCCATCTTAGATACATCAAACAGGGGGGGAGGGTCAAGGGCAGACAAAGATTCTAGGTCAACACCAGTAACACAGACCAGATATTGGTTAGAAATGGATAAGATTTCCCCGAAAACCACCCAACTAGGCTTCTGACTGAATATTAGCAACGAACTTGAGGGATGCAGCTGAACATGATGTCCAGTTAATGCCACTTCATATCCAAGTCGATCATATCCAGAGTACACAGCTACATTCTCTGCAAGGGAAGAGAGTATTACCTTTTTCATAAAGTTATCATTCTCAGTAGACTTACAAGGATCCCATTTCCAAAGAGTTGGAGTGATAAATTGAAGTTCATTTTGGAGGCAAGCTTCTAATTCCTTGACCATGTCTTGGCATCTCCGCATGGATTTGGCATTGATGCTGTTTTCCCAACACCACTTGTTTCTCTCCTCCTGAGACGTAGCCTCCCATTCCTTGTAAACAGAAAGAAGAGTAAAGAGGTCACCATTGTGATGACAAAACTGAACCTTAAGGCAATCAGATTTTTGTTTGTCATCATCATTACCAACTCTACAAAATATGCTACTGGCATTTGCCATTACAGCAGCAAGAACAACACCCTCTCGTGGCAGATGATGATGTATGCAGCCAAGGATAAGTTTACCAAGCCGAGGCTCAATACCCAATTTAACCATACACTGGCCTTCGAGAGTTAATTGAAGAACACCGCTATTCCATGTCACAGCTCCTAATTGAACAAGATTTCTAATAGCCATTTCAATAGCTTTAGCACTAGGTGCATCAACAAAATCAAATTCCTGTACATTCTTGATGCCTAAAGCAAGGATCCTAAGAACTGCTACTCCAAGATGAACTCTACGAATCTCAGGTTCATGGTTACGAGGCATAGATTCATAATCAGCTTCTGAGTAGAGTCTATAACACCTTCCAGGTTCTGTTCTCCCAGCACGCCCAGCTCGTTGATCAGCAGAACTCTGGCTGATCCTGCAAACCTTGAGTACATTCATGCCACTGCCAGGCTCAAATTTACTATCTTTAACCATGCCAGAATCAATTACATACTTGACCCCAGGAATCGTTAGCGATGTCTCTGCAACATTGGTAGCAAATATAACTTTTCTTTTTCCCAGGTAGTTTTGGAAAACACGAAATTGCTCTTCATAAGAAAGCTTCCCATGTAAAGGTAATGCAACCGCAGAGGGAGCAACAAACTTTTCACAGGCCCATTCTACTTCCATCTGAGAAGTCAAAAAGGCAAGAATTGTACCCCCTTCCTCGGTTTTGGCAACCTCAGTTGCCTTCTTCACAACCTCAGACACATATGAAGCAACAAAATCAGAACCAGAAGTTCCTTCAGTTACACAAGGGACATATCTGACATCAACTGGAAAGTTTCTTCCCACCACATTAAAAATTCCACACTTAAAAAAATACTCTGAGAGCTGGTTTGCATCAGCAGTAGCTGACATTATAATAACCTGCAAATCATCCCTACGATACAATAAACCCTTGATCAATGCCAGAAGGAGATCAGTGTTCAAGCTCCTCTCATGGGCCTCATCAATTATGATACACGATATCCCAGATAAATTATTATCATTCATGTAATGCTGCAGTAAGCAGTGGTCTGTCATATATATTGCCTCGTAATCAAATTTCTGAGAAGATGAAAATGCGGGATAGCAGCCTATAGATTTATTTCCAGAACACCCACTGCTTTCTTCTTTGACCCTATCCGCCAATGAGAGGGCAGCTATCTTGCGGGGCTGAGTACATACAACAGACTCTTTAGCAGCAACTCCTGAATCCACAAGGAATTGAACCAACTGCGTACTCTTTCCTGAACCAGTCTCTCCTATCAAAACCATTATCTGTACAAATGGAGGCAATCATAAGAAAGGCCAGAAGCAGATAAAAAAAATATAAATAAATAGGTTAGACATCTAAAGATGGTTCAAGCTGTTTTTGAGTTAAAAACATGAAAATAAAAATTATAAAAAATAAAAAAGTGAAATATAAATATTTTTGAGGGGGGAGGGGGGGAATACCTAACCAGGCACACAGTAATATTAAATGATTCCATATTAAAGAAGCATTCTCCAGATTTTTTAACCTTTAATTACATGCCTTTTCTTTTCTTTTCTTTGGGGAGGAGGGAGAGATAAGCAATAAAATTATACTCTTTTAAAAAATGAAAAAAGGGCAGAACCTTAGTACATGATAAGTGTACAATAGATATGCCTAAAAAAAATCTAAGAAAACCAACAAAGAGTAAAAAAGTAAAACCCCCCCTATCTCATCCAATTCAAAAGAAAACTCAGAAATAATAATCTCAGTTTAACCAATGACACTTCAATTCCATCAAAAGTCCTTGCAATTCTATCTCTTCAAATGTAGTGCATTAAAAATAAAGGAATAGCATTCCACAAATCAAAATTTTGATGCTTTTTAAAGCCTTTCCAACACACCAGATATTACCTCACTGAATTAGGCATTAAATCCCACAAAAAGCAGAAGCTAATGTCCTGAGCTCCTGTACAATGGCAAAGTATCTCTTTAATTGCTTTCCCCATGCAATAACAATCAACAATGATTTCTTGTGCTTTCTTAGGTTATCCACCCTTACAATTTTACCATCAGCCTCTGTCCAAGTGAAAAGAGCTTCCTTCATCAGAACCTCTGCCTTCCAAATGGCTCGATATGGAAAATCCTCCACTGATACTCATTGCAAAGCCCAATAATAAAAAATAATTTCAGAATTCAAATTTGTATACATTGTTCATTCATCTTAGTCATTCCCCTCCAATTGACTCATGCCACATATAGTTTGCCAAAAAAAAATTATCCAAAGATTCTTGCTCCCAATCATGCAATGCCCATGAGAATGTAGAACACTGATGAAGCAAATCATTAACTTCCATGTATGTACTCCATGTTAGTTGCATGCATCATCATCTACTTTTAATTACAGCAGATTAGCTAAGAACATAGTTGTAGAACTGTACAAGTGCATGAATATTTTTTGATAAGTTAAATGTAAAAGTGCATGAATGTCATGAATTGCAATCTGTTCTCAATTGAACGATCCAGAATTGCAGTTTTACTTCTCCCTGTCCATGTTATTTTCATGGTGGGAACCTTATAAATGGAACCATTGCAAGCAACACACATCCACAATCAGTGAACACCTCTCAGAGTTGCCCTCATACACTTGATACTACTTGCCATTAAACCGGGATAAAAAAATTTGAATAGAAATCAACAATCAAAAGTTGGCATGAACTAGCATTGGGTTTGATAGAAGCACACATCTAAGTTCCCCGACTCCTCTCGAGGTTGACTTGACCTTTTTTTTTTTGAGGTTGACTTGACTAGTTAATGTAATTTGTTTTTCTTTTTAATTCCAAAAAGTGATGAGCAACTAGAAATTGATTTATGTCTAGAAAGTGATGATCATCAATCCATGTTATGAGCAAGGAAGACATTTAAAGGGTAAATTTCTTCTTCGCCCTTCTCTTCATTTAACCAATTTTTCCATGGCCTTCCAACAGAGCTTTTTCAACAAATTTTCGTTACATTTTGTTAGACTTCCAAGTAATGGAAAGTTTACGTCACACTATACTCTACAATTCCTCTTACCCCACACATGCATATAAACAAAAATATTATCATCCAATTCTCTTTCTCACCAATATCCCTCAAAGTTCTAATTTTGAATATCCCAATGAGCTCTAACTCGAATGGCACTTCCTCCCCTTCTTAAGAACAAGGTGCAGTAGGAGAGATCGTAAGTTCAAGACCCACCCATATGCATGTGCGTAACTTACCACTCAAAAAGTCCAAATTTTTAACATATCATCATCATCAATTTACTCTATCCCTCCCACTAATATCCCTCCAAACACTTCAAAAATTTGAACTTGATCATCTCCTTTCCTACCCTCTAACTAACACAACAAAGCAACAAGCCTTAGTCCCATCGAAAGCGATCTTTCGCTTGTATTCTTCACAAATGGCTAATTAGTACCTCAAAATACAAAAAAGAAGGCAAGAAAAAGTACCTGTTGGAGATGAATTTGCTGAAGAATGTCCCTCCTGTAAGCATAGATAGGCAAACCATCCTCTAGTCGGCGACGCTCCCTCGAAATCAAGCAATAAATTCGGTTCCAATCGAAAGAAGCACCGAACTTCAACACTTGCACGCCCTCCACTTCGTCCTTGTTTCCTTCCAAATGAGCCTGAATACAATTCATTGCAGACTTGAACTCTCCCAAACGTTTCCCAATCAAGTCTCTCTCCGCACTCAGCCCCTTCTTCTTGTCACAGAGCTGTTGACAAACGCCAGGGTTGTTCGGCCTACCCAGCAAATACGACACGCCGTTGATCTCATCCAGCGTACTCTGCAACTTCTTCCGCCACTTCTTCACTTCCTCGCCTTCCGTCAGCCGATCCACGCGGTCGGCGAATAAGGCTCGGAGCCGGTCCTCGAGCTCTCCGGCGGCGGAATTGGCGTCCTGATGGTTGCGTGCGAGGCAAGGCACGTCGCAGTGAACTCCTTCGAATCGCGAGTCCCAGAGATTGACCACGGCCTGAACGGCGTCGGCCTTTTCAAAGAAAAACAACCGGACTCCTCCTCCTCCGTTTTGCAACAACGCGTGAGAGTCCGGCGAGAGCTTGCATTGAGAGATAAGGGAGTCGACATCGGAGCATCGAGGGCCACGGCGGTCGGCAAGGAGGTTGACAACGAATTTGCCGCGGGCTGGAGGGGCGGTGGGGCCAGGAGGACGATCGAGACGGTGGTTCGCCGGAAAACGACGGAGAGGGTATTGAATAGGGCGGGAATTGGGGAGAGGAGCGTGATGTCCACGCGGGGAGTGAGGCGGTGGGTGATTGTGTTGCCGTGAGGCGGGATAGGTTTTCTTCATTGCATAACCACAGCGAGTCTGAGAGTCAGAGTCTGAGTCTGAGTCCGAGTCAGTGTGTATTTTTTTTTTTAGTGAAAGAAAGATAGAGAGAGAAGAGAAGGTAACGAGTATTGCGTAGAAGAGAAGGTGAGTGTGGGACTGAGTGTGAATTTTGTGGAAGACCGAAACAATTCACTATTCGCAATTTGTATTTGTAGTCCGTGCTTTTAGTTTTAGCTTTTGCTTTGCCTTTTGGATTTTCTTTTTCTTTTTCTTTTCGGCTTTGAATTTGGGTTCGCTCACTTTTTTTTTTATTATAAGGAAAATAGTGGCATTTATTAGACTTGATGGAGCAGTCGACGACTTGATGAGGACACAATTTAGTGAGAATTGGAAAAGTCGACTGGGAGCAATGTCCAACGCACTCTGGTTCTAGAATCTTACAAATACCAGCCTCTGTTTTTATTTTTTATTTTTTTAAGTTTTTATTATTTAATTACGTGTGTGTTTAGGATTTGCCTTCTTTTTTTTCTTTTTCCTTTTTTGCTTTTAGATTCAACTTTTTCTTTTAAAAAAAAAAATCTAAAGTTTTATCTTTTTTTAAATAATCTAAATTTTTATTTTTTTTTTACACACACATATATATATATATATACACACATTAGCCTAGCATTACAACATCAAAGCTACATATTATATAGCTATATAGTATTTTAGTTTCACAAAACACAAAAATGCATGCTAGTAATAGTGTTAAGGTAAAAAAATTTAACTTCTTGCTATAGTGCACAGTTATTTATGTTGTGCACTATAGTAAGAAACTAAAATAATAATAATAATTTTATTAATTTCTCTCTTTTTCTCATTAAACAAATCTCTCTCTCTCTCTCTCTCTCTTCTCTCTCTTCTTCTTCTTTCTTCTTTTTTCCTCCTCATTTTTTTTTCTCTCTACCTCTAGTGCCTCCTCATCTCCCTCATCCCTCAACTCTAGCGTTGATTTTTGGGTTTCTGCCAACTCAGCTGCTAGGTTTCCGCCAATCTATCATCTTCATCTTCATCTGTTGCTGGGTTTCCACCAACCCACCCTTTCCATTGACCCAACTTGCCGACCCACGCCGTGTTTGTGTGTGTTGGTGATTTTTTATTTTTTTTATTGTAATTTGTTTGTGATTTTTTATTTTGTTTGTGATTGATGATTTTGTTTGGTCTTGAGTTGAGGAAAAAGATTAGGATTTGAGTTTTTTTTTTTTTCCCTATTGCGGACTGGTGGTGGTGGTGGTGGATGTTTTGTTTGTTGGTTTTTTTTTTTTTTTTTTTGCTTGGATGTTTTATTATTATCTCTGATGTGTTATTTGTATTATTTAATCAAAATGCTAAAATATAGATCCATTGATGTTGGCGTATGAAGAGGTAAAATAGATAAAGTGACTTTTATAGGTGCCAAATAGCTATATCTTTAGCTCCACTATTGTGGATGCTCTAAGCACCCACATGCTCAGAGGCTTTTTTATTTTNTATTTACCCTTCATTAATGATGGTATTTTTGAATCACATAAAAGTCTTATTGAAAAGGGGAATCCTCTTTTATATATACATATATAATATAATATATATATCACATAAATATTTAATATGATTCTTGTAAATTTTAAAACATTATTAGTAGCCGTGTGATGCATCAAAAAAAAAAAAGGAAAAAATATATTTATATTATATATAATAGTATATATCTAATCAATAACGATTAATAACAAAAGGCCAAAATAGAGAGATTATTTTTTAATTTAATTATGGTTTGGTTAGAGAATTGTCAAACTTAATTTAATAATTTGTTCAATCTTTGTTGTTACAATGAATACTATTTAGTGTTTGTACATTTTATATTAAATATATTGAAACTCAAAATAACTGAAGATGAATAAAGAGATGAGTTATAATAAATTTTGTTAAAGAAAGAATTACTTGTATGTAAGTTAGATTAAATAAATTAAGAGAAGTTTTTTAAATTAATAAATAACATATAGGTTATGTGAAGGGTTGGAAGACTATATATATGGCTATGCTATGGACTAATTTCATATCAAGAGTGAATGTGAATGAAGATAAATAATTAAAACGAAGAGTATTGTGCGAGAGAGTGAATTCAATAATATTCTTAAATACTTAAGAGATTTCGAGCCTAAGAAATGTGTTTTTCTAGTGGAGTTTTGGGCTTAAACACTTTGTATAAAAGTTGTTCTAGACATACAACATTTATTGGGCTGTTCTATCCTAGGGGAGAGAAGGTCTACACCGGTTACAAAGATTAGCCAACCAATAGCTTAAATCTCCTTAAAGAGAGCGAGTGTCACGCCTTAGTCCAAATAGTGTTGTGTTCATCTCTTCAAATTAATAATATTCAACGTATTATTCAGTTTCTCTTTGTATTATTTCCATTATTATTGTGTTTGCACCAACATTTAGTTTTTAAACTAAAATACTTCTAAATTTGCTCAAAGAAAATCAAACATAATTTAATCATAATTAGTTAAATCTTTGTTGCTTCTTTCAATAGGACAATGAGTTTTTTATTTAGATTAAGCTAATATAGGTTACTATTATTCAAAATTATGAAAATTAAACTATATATACATTAGAATGATGATGTAAAAAAAAAAAAAAAAAAAATTTATGGGAACAAAGGACTTATTGTGATGCCCCGCGGACCAATTTATGATGTCCCCGACTCTCAATGGTTGGCTGATGCAGGCCATGTGGATTGACCAAGGTCTTCTTTAGCCCACCGAACCTCACCATTGAATATAAAATTGGATATACATTAGAACTCACCTAAATCACTTCATCCATCCACCTGGGAAGAAGTTTAGTTTTATTTCCAAAAACTTATGTTATAATATTATAACAAGTGGCCTCCAAGAGCCTTGCAACTCATTTACATTTCATGCTCTTTTTCATGAGGAAAACAAGATTTGAATCCATCCTTTCTATTGCTGTAACTATTGAATTATAAAAACCAAAACCAAAACATTAGAACATTTCCAAAAATGGTCAAAGTTCTCATTAATATCTATAATCTATATGAAAAATAGTAATTTTTTAGATAAAAATTATTATTATTAGATATAAAAACGAAGATGTTTGACATTTGGACTTTACACATCAATATTTTAACTTTTTTAATTAAATTTAAATTCTATCATATATCTAAACTCTCCATTAAAATATTGTCACTTATACTTTATCTAAATTATAGAATAAATAATTTTATACACAAATACAATCATAATAAATATCCATTAATACACATGGGATTATTCTCGGTAATAATCCAGTGTGTGTGAAACAATGGGACTGCACATGCCCAAGGAATGGTCAGATACTCAAAGAGGTCTATATACCTTTATTTATATATAAAAAATATCTATTAATAATTTCATATAAAAAAGACTTTTTTTTTGGAGAAAGAATATAAAAAACAATTAGTAATAACTACCATAATTATCAAATTTTATATTTAATGTTTCATATACAAACACAATCAAAATAAATATCTATTAATAACTATCATAATTATCATATTTCATATTTGGCAAATATGCAAAACTGACCCTTTAACTTTCACATTTTTTTCATTTCAGTCCTCTAACTTTCAGTTTTGTCACTTCAGTCCTCTAACTTTCAATTTTTGTCAATTTAAGGCTTCGTTACAAATCTATTACTACTGCCATTACCCACACCAAAATAAAGCCATTTTGCATGTGGTTTTTTTTTTTTTTTTTGAATTAAAAAAAAAAAAAAAACTAAACACCTCTAATTAATTAACCTTCACCTCTTTCAACGCACTTAATCACTTTTGTTGTATTCTATTCTCAACCAAACTTAACTTTCAGTCTCCAACTATGGCAGTTGATGCACTACTTACTAATCTCTTTAGCAGTTGGCTTCAATCTCAGTTCAGCTGGCTAAACAAGAGATCAAGTTGCTTGTTGGCATTGATGAAGAAGTCCAAAAGCTTCAATACAGGCTCAGATTCATCATGGCAATGATGGATGATGCCGATAAAAGACATGCAAAGAAGCTAGATACTGAGAAGCTTTGCTTAGAGCAGCTCCAAGACAAATACTACGAGATGGATGATGTTTTGGACACATGGAGCACTACAAGGATCAAAGCAGAAATAGAGAAAGAAGAAGGAAACCAACTAATATTACTGCTCCAACTGTTGTGAAGAAGAAGGTATGCTCCTTCTTCCCATCTCCATCATGAGGAGGAGCTACGGTAAGGTAAGGCAAACACACCCATCACTGATTCAGTCAAGGCAGAGTAGCGAGGTGGTTTACACAACGAGCAGAGGCGGCGAGGTCTAGAGCAGGGGCGACAAACTCAGTTGGCAGTGAACTTAGTCTCTCTCTCTCTCTCTCTCTCTCTCTCTCTCTCTCTCTCTCTCACAAACCGACTCACTCTCTCTCTTTCTCTTTCTCAAATTTAGGGATTGGAATCCTTTTGTTTTGTTTTGATTTAGGGGGGATGTCGTTTTGATTTAGCGAGGTGTTTAGTTTTTTTTTTTTTTTTTTTCATGCAAAACGGCATTGTTTTGGTGTGGGTAACAGCAGCAATAAAAGATTTGTAATGGAGCCTTGAATTGACAAAAATCGAAAGTTAGAGGACTGAATTGACAAAATTGAAAGTTAGAAAACTGAAATGAAAAAATGTGAAAGTTAGAGAGTCAGTTTTGCATTTTTGCCTTCATATTTATACAAAATAAAAGAAAAAGAGAGAACCAATTTTTATAAATAAAATCATTTTTCTTTTAATTTTTATGTGCATTTCATGAGTTGTTAACTAGTTTTATATATCATAGATTTCAACTATAACTTTGTTTGGTTATTAAAAAAAAAAAAAAAAAAGCTTTGTTTTATATTAAAATTTTAAACACAGATTTTTATAAATCATAATAATATATAATAGCATTTCTGAATTTGTTTAAAGTATCGTTTGTCTATCTACATTTTTAAGGAAATTATGACTTTTTTTTTAAATGGTTTCTCTCTTCTTCTATTGTAACAGAGACTTATAGTTTTAAGAAGAAAATTAAATCTTAAAATAATATATATATATATATATATATATATATATGTCTATGTATGTATGTATATATATATACCGGATGCTTCAACCACTCTTGAAGCATAAATATTTAGTTTTATCTTCAAAAAATTAAAAAAGAGAAGGATAGTGTAGGGCTAGGATTTATGGCCCAAGCCCAAGACAATAAATTTGTAGAGTATGGGTGAAAGAGTTAGGTTAAGTATTGGATTGACAACAACGAATCACAACTTTCAAACACAAGCCAACATGGATTTACACGTAAAGCCTGAGTATCCGAAGAGCTATATTATTGTTTTTCTGATGAACAAAGGTCTTAGGGTTACAGTCAAATTCTCTCTTTCTTTTTTTTATTCTCCTCCCTGTTAGGAGCTTCTTTCCTTTATATAACCTCCCTTCTCTTCATCTCCATCATCCACTTGTACTTCATCCGTGAATCTACTTGAGTATGTGTCACGTCAAGCATCTTCTTCAGCTCTGTGTGAGTGGTGGTAGGTGAGGATACACTGTTCAGGGGTCTTCTCCACATAAATACGGCCAGAAAAGTTGCTGCAGAATATTAAATACGGTGGTAGCAGCTTTCCCCTTAAATATTTCTTCATCCTTATCATCTCCCAGTGTACTCAGAGTTTATCTTGATCAGGAGGAGTCCTCGGAAGACCATTTTGACCTCTTACACGTTCAGTTGACCTATACTATTCTCGTCAGAGGAATATAACCTCTTCGGACAGAAGATGACCTCTTTGTATTGTAATCATTCTTCCCTCTGAGGGTCCCACTTCCAGATGGGCCTTGCCCTTACCATCTCCTTCTTCTCGGTCGCACAATAGCTCTCATATGGGCTCTCGGCCCATTGTGTTGGATTGGGCCCTTTTCCCCCACAGATAGATTCATTATGGTGTTTATCTAATTTCACTTCTTTTATTATTATTATTTTTTTTTTTTAAGTAAACAAACTTTACACTTTTTTCTAGTAATAATTATCTCATTAGGGGTAGAATTTTTCTTCCAACTGACGTGGGAGAAGTGTGGTAAGGACTTACTTTGGTGGAATCGCAATGTATTTGGTAATGTGAGACAAGAATTAATAAAAGAGAGAGAGTTGCTGAGCAAGGCCGAAATTGAAGCACAAGTCAGTGGAGTTAATCATCAATTAAGGGAGTTAAAAGCAGAAATTGGGGTACTCGTGGATAGGGAGGCGAGGATGTGGGCTCAAAGGTCACGAGTACTGTGGGCTAGTCAAGGTGACAAGAATACGAAATACTTCCATAGTCGGGCAACGAAAAGATTCCGAAAAAAATCAGATTAGGGGTATTAGAGAAGAGATGGATGATTGGAAAGCTCAACCTAACGAGATTGTAGCTGTATTGACAGGTTACTATCAGAATCTTTTCACAACTTCTACTCCTGAAAATTCCATCAACGTATTAGCGCATGTTCCTCAATTAATTAGGAATGAGATGAATTCATACCTGTCACGTGAGTTCATGGAGTGTGAAGTTTCAGCAGCTTTGAATCAAATGGCCCCACTTAAGGCATCAAGTCCACATGGAATGCCACCTCTCTTCTACCAACACTTTTGGGGGACAGTGGACAAGGATGTGACTTCTTCCATTTTATCTTGGCTAAACACAAATGATAGTCTTCTATTTTGCAGGGCAACAGTGGAAGAGTATGCCAATGTTCTAAAAAATTTGGAGGATTATGAGTGGGCTTCAGGCCAAAAGGTGAACAGGGATAAAACAGCTCTCTTCTTTAGCAGATCTACTTTGGATGATATTAAATCAAGTATCAAACAAAACTTAGGTGTGCAAGAGATTTTACAATATGAGAAGTATTTGGGGCTTCCATCTTTGGTGGGGAAATGAAAGAAATCAAGCTTCAATTATATTAAGGAGAGGGTGTGGAGAAAGCTTCAAAGTTGGGAAGGTAAACTACTATCACAAGCTGGAAGGGAAGTCTTAATAAAATCTATGATTCAAGCAATCCCTACATACACTATGGGATGCTTCAAAATTCCTTTGGGTTTGTGTCATGATATTGAAGCACGGATTAAAAGATTTTGGTGGGGGCAACGAGGTGACCGTAGGAAAAATCATTGGGTAAAGTGGGATGAGTTGACAAAATAAAAATTGGTGGGTGGAATGGGATTCCGGGATTTGGCTCTATATAATGACTCTTTGTTGGCAAAGCAAGCTTGGTGCCTATTACATAATAGATCATCTCTATTTTATAAGGTGTTCATAGCACATTTTTTCCCAAATTGTTCAATTATGGAGGTTAAGGATTCAGGGGAGGATTGTATGCTTGGAGGAGCATACTTAAAGGGAGAGATGTTATACAAAGAGTGGCTAAATGGAGAGTTGGGGATGAGAAACCAATTAATATATGGCAGAACAGATGGATTCCAAGGAAAATCTCTTCCCTAGTGGTTTCATATCCAATTAAGTCCATGGATGATTGTTTGGTGGCAGTGTTGATTGATGAAAGTGATAGGAGGTGGAATGAAGAATTGATTGATGGGATTTTCTCACAAGAGGAAGCAGCACTTATTAAAAAAAATCCTACTGAGTCGTAGAGTGACTGAAGATGTCTTGATATGGCCATACACGCAGGATGGGCAGTACACATGCAAAACAAGCTATAGGTTCCTCAAAGAAGAAGCCGAGATGGGTTATGTGTAGGTGGCTTCAGGTACAGATACAAATTTGTGGAAAGGAATTTGGTCTCTCCAAATTCCTAACAAAGTTAAAAATATGCTATGGAGGGCATGCCGAGGTGCGATGCCAACAAAAGAAGCCTTAGTCCGGCGTACAATCATCGAGGATTCGCTTTGTGACCGCTGCGATGAAACCCATGAGACTCCATTGCATGCTCTTTGGCTTTGCAAGGAACTAGACAAGGTCTAAGAGAGGTCTGCCCACTGTCAAGTATGCCAAGAAACCAACTTCTTGAATTTCAAGGAATTACTCTCATGGATACTCACATAGACAGGCGAAGCGGAACTTTTTGCAATGATAGCATGGGGGATATGGAATCAACATAATCAAGCTCGGCTCAACCATGCTACTGCTCCACTCCATCAGATTTTCCAGATTTCAACAGAGAAGCTTGCTGACTTCACGGCTTGTCAACCATCTGCAACACTGATGATGGTAAGGCAGGTCAATCCCAAAACTAGATGGCAATCTCCTCTGACGGATTTAATGAAAATTAATTTCGACAGAGCTGTTTTTTCTAGTGCTAATGCAACAGGCATTGGTGTGGTAATTAGAAATAACTTGTGTCAAGTTATTGCATCTTATTCCCAACGTTTACCTCAAGCTTACAACAACAATGAAGTGAAGGCTTTGGCAGCAACTAAGGCGGTGTCTTTCGCGGCAGAGATTGGCATTACCAAAGCTGTGTTGGAAGGTGATTCCTTAACAATCATGAAAGCTTTATCAAGTGACCATAGCTCTTTAGCTCCGTTTAGGTTGATGATTGATGACGTTAAGTTTAGTGCAGGTAATTTTGATCAATTGCTTTACTCTCATGTAAAGAGAGAACGTAATTTTGTTGTTCATTGTTTAGCAAGATATGCTTTTGACATTTCAGATTTTTTTTGTGTAAATGGAGAATGTTCCACCACAATTTTCAGTTGTACTTCAGGTTGATTTAGCTGACTTTTTTTAATCAAAGTTTACTCTGGATTCATAAAATAAAAATAAATAAATAAAATAAAAACTGACGTGGGAGAAAGTTATTTCAATCCACTACTTCGTAATGCATACATATTTATTTTTCGACTAAGGTAAAATGCCACGCATATAATATTTTCAAAAAATTTTAAATTAAAAAAAATTGTATGATAAATTGTTATTGGTTTTAATTTGAACACATTACTAAAATTACTTTTTTACTCACAAATAACAACCAATAATAACTTAGTGTCCATTCGAATAGCTTATTTTTTGCTAATTTATTTTACTATTCAGCTTATTTTTATTACTATTTGTAAGGACAAGGGGCCCAAAAATATATGTTGGCCTTGGGCTTGGCCGAGGAGGCTCAGTGGTCCGAGGACAGATCAACAATAAGGAAGATATAAAACTTTGAACTTCACGAGCAAGCTATAACTGTGAAAGATGGGGGAAGTATGCCAAGGAGAAGTATTTCCTTAGCTAACAAGGTGGAGGTCAGAAAGTATGTTCTGTCGTCCAAGGTGACATTCCAGGAAACTCTATTGATGAGGATATGCTTCGTGAACGTATAGGACAAATAGAAATTGGGAAATATCTAAGGGAAAGCTACTATTACCGCATTAGATGCTCCGCAGCTAACTTTCTGGCCACATAAATGAGGAAGTGATACATGAACAGTAGTTTTCAGCCTTATAGCTACTCTCCAAAGACTTGAGGAAGGTGCTGATGTGACAGGGATTAAAACCAACAATCTAATCTACACGTGGAGGGTAGAAATGAAGGCAAATGAGAAGTATAAAATATGAATGGGGCAATGAGAGAGGGGGATCGAGAAATTAAGAGAAAAATACTGTAGTAATCAAGAATTGAACTTGTAATCAAACTTGAGAGAAATATATAAGAACTAATTTTCTCGAACTGTGCCGATTACGATTTTCTTTAGAATAAACCAATCTATATTCATTCTCTTATCATTTGAATCCATTTTACTTGTTGTTTGATTCATTAAAGTCTAGTTTTCCAACCCATTCTCTACAAATTCATTGTATTAGACTCTTTAGGCCTAAGTTCATACATCCTTTAGGTTTATGATCCAAATTGTGACCTTACACTATTCATGAGCCCTACTGCACTTTCTGGTACTATACACGGGTCTCATTGTACTATTTTAACTAACTTTTATCTTTATCTACAATACTTTTAACAAAAAAATTTCAGTTTCAGCAAAATAAACGGATCCCAAATACACTCTTAGTATGCGTTTGGCGTGGATTATTTTTGCCAACTTATTTTATTATTCAGTTTATTTTTGCTACTATGCATAGGTCTCACTGCACTTTTTGGTACTTTTCATGGGTCTCACTATACTATTTCAGCTAACTTTTACTTTTATATATAGTACTTACAATAAAAAGTTTTCAGTTTCAGTAAAATAAGCGAAACCCAAATGGACACTTACTATTTAAAATTTTTTGTAGAATTATTATGAAAATATTTTTCTCTTTAAATTATCTCACATTTAGTAAGTGTGCATTTGACATAGATTATTTTTGCCAGCTTATTTTACTATTCTATTTTTACTACTATTCATGAGTTTCACTGCACTTTTTTGTTATATTTATAGATCTTATTGTACTAAAAAAATTTAATTTCTGCAAAATAAATGAATAACTCAATGTTACAAATTGTTGAAGCATTTTAATATTAAATAATTAAAATGAATAAATGTTATAACATAAATGTAAAGATGTGAGAGTGAATATGAAAGATGAGGAGTTAGTGAAAATGTTTAATTCCACATTGAAAATGAGAGAGACTATTTTATTTTTTTTAATTGTGGTGATTAATGGGTTAAAATGAATTGTCTCAGATACTGGGCTAGATACATGCGCAAGGGGGAGGTGAAGAATGGAGGTATCAAAATTGGAAATGAATCAGCCTCTTGGATCCTCCTACTTGACAGCCCATTCAGAGTAATTACCATATCTGTTGGTGAGTAAATGGCTCGAATTAATATTCTATTTTGTTGGGATGTTGTATCTTGGGGAAGACAAGTCAAAGACGGTCTGCACCAGTTACAAAGTTTAGCCAACCAAGAGCTTGAATCTCCTTAAAGAGAGCAAGTGTTGTGTCTCAGTCCAACAATGTTGTGTAATTCATTTCTTTACATTAATAATATTCAGAAGTATTATTCTGTTTCTCATTGTTTTATTTTTATTATCATTGTATTTGTATCAACAATTTTAAGGAGATTCATACACATAGAGCCTACATAAGAGAAACCAAATGAGCCTGTTAGAGATCTTAACAAGCCCTTTCGCTTTAAGGGAGCCTACTTCAAGTGGTGGAAAGGAAAGGTCCTCTTTTACTTGAGTCTTCTCAAAATCTCCTACATCTTCACTGACAAGAATCCATCAAAAGTTCCTACCGATGAGATGAGTGAGAAAGAATATATTCTCCATCAAGAAAAAATAGATAAGTATACAAAAGATGAATATAATTGTCGCTCTTATCTATTGAATTGTCTTGCCAATCATTTTATGATTATTATGATATAACTTACAATTCTGCTAAGAAAATTTGGAAAGCTTTATAAAGAAAGTATGATACCGAGGAGGTAGGTGCAAAGAAGTATGTTGCTAGCAGTTTTTCCTGTTACCAAATGGTGGATAGAAAATTGGTGGTGGATCAAGCACAAGACTTCCAAATGATTGTCACAGAATTGAGATCCGAAGGCATAAAGATTAGAGACAATTTGGTGGTAGCTGGCATAATTGATAAACTACCACAATCTTGGAGGGAGTTCCAAAAGACTTTGCGGCACAAACAAAAGGAGACATCCTTGGAGACTTTGATCACATGCATCCGTGTGAAGGAGGAGGCTAGAGGACAAGATACACTCATGACACAAGAGAGCAATGGTAATTCCCCCACAAAGATAAACCTTGTTTCAGCCAATAATAATATGCCCAAAAATCATTTTCTTAGAAATGGTCAATTGAAGTCTAAAAAGAGAGCCTTTAAAAATAATAATAGACCTCAAGGAAGGGGAAACCCAAATAAAAATTACAATAAGAACCAATGACCCCCTTCACAAGATCAATTTAATAGATCTTGTTTTGTTTGTGGCAAGACTGGGCATATTACTCGATTTTGTAAATTTTAGAAACGTAAATCTGTCCCACAGGCTAACGTAACCGAAGAGCTTTTAATGACTATGATTACAGACATCAATATGGTGCAATATGTTGAAGGGTGATGGGCAGATTCTGGTGCTAATAGGCATATCTGCTATGGCAAAAATTGGTTCAAATTGTACACTCCTTTTGAAGAAGAAAAAATTGTTATGCTTGGTGACTCTAGCAAAACCAAGGTTCTTGGGAGTGTTAAGGTTGAATTAAAATTCACTTCTGGACGCGTGCTAACATTGAAAGATGTTCTTTACACTCCATCCATGAGGAAGAATTTGATGTCAAGTTTTTTTACTTAACAAGGCTGGCTTCAAGCAAACTATGGAATCTGATAATTATGTAATCACTAAAAAGAGATTATTTGTAGGCAAGGGTTATGCTTGTGATGGAATGTTTAAATTGAATGTTGAGAATAATAAAGTATCTACCAATTCAGTTTATATGCTTTCTTCTATTAATTTTTGGCATTCTCGTTTGTGTCATATCAAATAGTAGATATGTGGGAATCATGAGTAGTTTAGGATTAATTCCAAGACTGTCAAAAGATTTTGAAAAATGTGAAACTTGTAGTCAAGCTAAGATTACAAAAAAAAACATCATAAAAATGTTGTAAGAAATACCGAATTGCTTGAGTTAATTCACTCTGATTTTTGTGAATTTGAGGGAATTTTAACTCGTGAAAGAAATAGATATATTATCACTTTTATTGATGATTTTTCAAAATATACAACGATTTATTTGTTGAAAAATAAAAGTGATGCTTTTGAAAAATTTCAAGATTTTTTAAAAGAAGTTGAAAATCAATTTGGTAGAAAAATAAAAAGAATAAGAAGTGATAAATGCCGTGAGTATGAATCAAGTACATTCAACTTATTTGTTCAGTCTTTAGGAATTATCTATGAAACTACTGCACCATATTCACCTGCTTCTAATGATGTGGCTGAAAGAAAAAATAAAACTTTAATTGAGTTAACAAATGACATGTTAATTGAATCTAGTGCACCTTTACATTTTTGGGGTGGAGCTATTTTAACTACATGTCATATTTTGAATAGGGTGCCACATAAAAAGTCACACACCACACCTTTTGAGATGTGAAAAGGACATAAGCCAAATTAGGGATATTTGAGAGTATAGGGTTGTCTTGCTTATGTAAGACTTACTGACCCTAAAATGCCTAAATTAGGTATAAGAGCTACTACCTGTGCTTTTCTTGGTTATGCGATTAATAGTGCAACCTATAGATTTTTTAATCTTGAAAAAAAAAAATTTGAATCTGGTGATGCAATTTTTCATGAAGAAAAATTTCCTTTTAAATTGAAAAATAGTGAAGGTAAAGAAAATATTTTATCAAAACCTAGTTCTTGTACTTCACATTTACAAAATTAAGAAAATTTTGAAATGGAACCTAGAAGGAGTAAAAGAGCTATAGTTGAAAATGATTTTGGTCCTGATTATTATGTTTTTAACATTGAGGAAAATTCCCAAAATTTAAAAGAGGCTTTAACATCACCTGATATTTTATTTTGGAAAGAGACTGTAAATGATGAGATTGAATCTCTAATTTCTAATAGAACTTAGAAATTAGTAGATCTTCCACAGGATTGTAAGACCATAGGTTGTAAATGGATCCTTAGAAAAAAGTTGAAACTAGATGGATCAATAGATAAGTTTAAAACTAGACTTGTTGCAAAAGGCTTTAAACAAAAAGCTGATCTTGATTTCTTTGATACTTTTTCTCCAATAACAAGAATTACGTCTATTAGATTGTTAATTGCTATTGCTGCAATTTTTTATTTGAAAATTCATCAAATGGATGTAAAACTGTTTTTCTAAATGGGGACCTAGAGGAAGAGATCTATATGGATCAACTCGAAGGTTTTGTAGAGCCTGGACAAGAAAGCAAAGTATGTAAGCTAACTAAATCCCTATATGGCTTAAAACAAGCACCTAAGTAGTGGCATGAAAAGTTTGATTCCTGCATGATTGAGAATGATTATAAATCAAATGAATGTGATAAATGTATTTATTTTAAATCATGGAATAATTTACATGTTATTATTAGCGTCTATGTGGATGATATGTTGATTTTTGGCTCGAATATACATGTTATAAATGAGACAAAAAATATGCTTAAAAGCCATTTTGATATGAAAGATCTTGGTGAGACTAATTTTATTTTGGGCATGAAAATTACAAAAGCATGTGATGGAATATATCTTGATCAATCACATTATGTTGAGAAAATATTGAGAAAATATAATTTTCATGATTACAAAAGTGTAGCTACTCCTTTGATTCTAGTGTTCATTTATTTCCTGTGAATAATGATGATAAGATTTTTAATCAAAAGGATTATGCTAGTATCATTGGTAGTTTGCGTTATGCTATTGATTGTACTAGTCCTGGCATTGCATATGCAGTAGAAGTGATTAGCAGATTTACTAGCAAGCCTAGTAAAGATCATTGGCTAGCTATTGAGCGAGTCATGAGATATTTAATTGGTACCAAAAACTATGGCTTATTTTATAAAAAGTACCCTGTTGTGATTGAAGGTTTTAGTAATGTCGATTGGAATACTTTGTCAGGTGATTCTCTCTCTACCACTGGTTATATTTTTACTTTAGGTAGTGGTGCTATTTGTTGGAAATCTAAAAAGCAAACAATAATTGCTAATTCAACAATAAAAACTGAATTAATAGCATTAGCTTCAACTAGTGAAGAGACAAATTGGCTTAGAAATTTGTTCTATGAAATTCGACTGTGGGAAAAGCCAATTCCACCTATATTAATTTATTGTGATAGCACTGCCGCAATTGGTAGAGTTAAAAACCATTACTACAACGGTAAATCCAGACCTATAAGAAGAAAGCACAATACCGTGCGATCTTATTTGAGTAGTGGCATCATAACTGTGAATTATATTAAATCTAACAATAATCTTGCAGATTCATTTACTAAGGCCTTAGCAAAAGATAAAGTCTGGAATACATCGAGAGGGATGAAATTAAAGTCCATAGAATCATGAGCCATGTATGAGGATACCCAACCTGAGGACCAAAAATCCTAAGAATTGGGTTCAATGGGAAAAACGAATCATACGATGGTCGTAAAAAATGCACAATTTTATTTATTTTTTAATTATTCATCCATATGATGTAAGTGCATTTATCCTATAATTTGGAAAGGTTGAGTAAAAAATTCGTAATGAAATTTGTAACTTGTATGAGTGGGGTGTCAGAATACAGAAGCATCCTTGACAAAATTTCACCTATGTGAGTGTGGGGGTGGAGCTGCTCCCTATAAGATTTGGACTTAATCTCAAATACACTCATGAAACTGGGATTAGCACACGGTCATAAAGTGCTTGCTATAAAAACTCATGTCAACACCTGGGTTATTATATGTAAGCAGTGACGCTTAATTTCCAATAAGCAATCCTAGTTCAAGTCGGAGACTACTACGACTCTGGAGTTGAGATCGTTGTTTTACTAAGTGAAGATTCAATGCAGAGCACACCTTCATGATGCATAGTGACCCATCTTTGCCTGGTAATCTCTTTTTAACTAAAAAAAATTAATATTAAAATGAGTGGGGGAATTGTTGGAGCATTTTAATATTAAATAATTAAAATAAATAAATGTTATAACATAAATGTAAAGATGTGGGAGTGAATATGGAAGATGAGGAGTTAGTGAAAATGTTTAATCCCACATTGAAAAGGGGAGAAGTTATTTTATTCTTTTTAATTGTGGTGATTAATGGGCTAAGGTGAATTGTCTCAGATATTAGGCTAGATACGTGCGCAAGGGGGAGGTGAAGAGTGGAGGTATAAAAATTGGAAATGAATCAGGCTTTTGGATCCTCCTACTTGACAACCTATTTAGAGTAATTACCATATCCATTGGTGAGTAAATGGCCCGAATTAATACTCCATTTTTATTATATACAATGAAGAGCCATTAACCCACTTAATGGACTATTTGTTTGGGCCTTTTTATTCTTCAGAAACTCCTTATCTCACCATTAATTGTGTAACTCCAGCCCATCAGATTAATATCCAACAATTAATCTTGTAACACCCACTACATCAGAATAATGAACCTAATTAATCAGAATAAATTGGGTAGTAATTTCATGAGGCCCATTGAGCCTATAAATAGACTCATTCAGACCCAATCCATGTCATTGCAATACACACAAAAAAGAAAAAAATAGAGAGATTCTTGGCAAGGAAGGGTCTTCTTTTTGGTGGAGCTTTGGGCTTTAATATTTTATGCAGAAGTTGTTCTAACCATACGACACTTGTTGGGATGTTGTATCTTGGAGGAGATAAGTCAGAGACGGTTTGCACTGGTTACAAAGTTTAGCCAACCAAGGACTTGAATCTCCTTAAAGAGAGCGAGTGCCGCGCCTCAGTCCAAACAGTGTTGTGTAAGTCCTTTCTTTACATTAATAATATTCAGAAGTATTATTCAGTTTTTCGTTGTATTATTTCCATTATCATTGTATTTGCACCAACACAATTTATTATGCCATCACGTGACATAAGTTCTATGTTTTGACGTTTTTGTCCCTTATGTGTCTATTTTTAAGACCTTATAAGTTTAAGGCCCCTTTTAAGTTTTAAAGCATCAAAAGCCTACCCGCCACCCCTAAGATGAAAAAAAAAATGCTAAAATACAAAATTGACTCTTTAACTTTTTTTTAGATTTCATTTCGGTCCTTTAACTTTACTTTTGTTCATTTCAGTCCTCTAAGTTTTAGATTTATTTAATTAAGGTCTTTCTGTTAGCTTTTGTTAAAATTTTTTGAAAAGAAAAATCTAGAAAATATTTTTCAATCATTAATTGATTTTTTTTTAATTTAAAAAATTTGAAGAAAAATTTATCAAATTGAAAAATTCACCACAATATATAACAAAAGTTGATGGAAAAGTCTTAATTGCATAAACTTGAAAGTTAGAAGACTGAAATGAATAAAAGTAAAGTTAGAGGACTGAAATAAAATTTTAAAAAAAATTAGAAGGTAGTTTTTGCATTTTTCCCAAGAAAAAAAACAAACAAACAAAAAGACTAACCTGTGTTTGTTTGTTTGGGAGAAATGAACTCATAATGGCTATCTCCCATTTTAGAAAAGTATAATATTGGTACTGTTCACCCAACCCAAGTTCAAGTATTGGTACCACTATTAGCTGAGGTGGCGGGGCTTTTTTTTTATAGGACCAGAGCTTTTTTTTTTGAGGTGGTGGGGCTTTTAATAAACAACAAAGTGTCCTGAGTCATTAGTCATAAACAACCAGAGCTTTTCACTATATTGGCCATTTGAATTGTCCTTCGCTTTCTTTCTTTTCTTTTTTCTTTTTTAACAGTATAAATTATAAAGCATTAATCTTTTTTTAATTGATAGTTATAATAAAGGAGGAGGACAAGATTCTTCATTCTTGACGATAAGCCGGCAATGCATTAAATTAGTGTGTAACAATATATTATAAAATGGGCTTGGTTTATCTCTGTCACATTTTTAATTAAACTTTTTTTGTTTTAAATATATCATGGCAAGTGGTTGTAAGTTTTAATCATAACATTTTATTTGGTTAATAGGTAATGTGACAATCTCTCATAAAACAAAAGAAAATTATTTTTTAAAAAGTATTAAAAGTAAGTCAAACCCTTATAAAATAACTCAACATTACTAAATTCTCCAACATAGGTGACGAGTCATCAAAAACAACAAAAATAGGTGTTAGAAGTTTGAAGATTCCCAAGTTTAATTTGAGTATCTAATTGGTTTTGCGGTAGACATAATCAATCTTCTTGTTTGAAGGTTGTTTGTCAAGATTATTCTTCAAAAGCTGAACAACAATTCTTGCATCAAGTTCTACAAGAATACTAGTAATAAGTAATAACAAGCTTCGAGACTAAATAAATCTTTAGCAAATTACATATTACCTCGCTACAATTTGGGTCTCTCTTGTCTCAAAGCGATATGTAATTTTCTAAAGATTTTTTAAAACCAAAATTAGCCAATAACACATACAATGCACGAGAATTTTAAACAGAGAATTTTAAACCAAAAAAAAAAATATATATATATATATGGATTTATTTCTTTTATTTTTTTTTAAATATGAAAAATGAAAATTATGGTAATTATTAATAAGTTCTTATTATGGTAGTATTTGTATATAGAATTATCAATTCCATCATTTAAACAAATATATAGTGGAAATATTATAATAAAGGATGTAGCCGTGTAAGTATTGAAAAAAATTAAATAAAAATATTAGAATAATGACATGTAAATTTGTCATGCCTCCAAATCTTATGTGACATGCATAATATGAAGATGTCAAAAAAAAATGTGAAACATCTTTAGTTTTATATATAGTACTAGTTATAGGCCTGTGCGTTGCACGGTTTTATGAAAAAGCTTATAAAATAAATGAATAAATAATTATATTTTTTAATAGATTCTGTAGGGTCTGTTTTTGTTGCCCAAGCCCAAAGGATATGGGTCAAAGGCCCAACGAACCCAGAACAATGAATTTGTAGAGAGTGGATCGAAGGTTTAGGCGCTGGCCGGTGTTCACGAAACATGAACTACTTTTTCTTTTACTGAAAAATACTTAGAACAATTTACAACTGGGAGACGCTCCTCGGCTCATGGCCGAGGAGGTTTTTCCTCCTTTCCACTCCAAAAACCCCCTCACTTACATTTTGCTCACCTTTTTTATATATCCCTCTCTTCCTCCTTTTGTTGGTCATCTATTGGCCTTCCACCTGACCGTCTATCCCATCAAAGGTCATATCCGTGCTCAAGTGGTTCACCCTGATCGATGTTGCCCTGCCAAGAGGTTACATACTCATTAATGCGGCCAGAAGGGTTAAGTGAGCGTATTCAATGCCGAGGTGACAGTTCGCCCAGGGCTTGCCCCTTCTTAGTACTGAGGTCTCGGACGATCGAGGATAGGGTTATCCTCGGACCCATCATGCATCCTCAGCGTGGGCCATTTGGGCCTGGGTTGAAGTGGGCCGAGGCCACCCGATTTTCTGGCCCCACAAATTCAATAAAGATAAAAGAAAAAATTATCAAGTGTAAATAATTATCTCACTAAAATAAGGGGTAAGATTTCTTCCTAAAACTAAATTAAATTGATAATTCCAAATTTAATTTTAAATTGATAATTATTTTAAAAAACGTACTAAACAATTGATAAATCTAAAATTAATATAATCTTAATAATATTATAAATTAAAATTAAAGTTGATAATTCAAGAATACACATGTAGAACATCTTGATAATTTGATGTAACATAAAAATCAAATAAGAAAATTGTTAAAATTAATCTATTAATTCTAACCATATTTAATCATTAATTCTAAGACCCTAAACCTAAGCATATAAATTAGATCAAAGCTAAGAAAATTAGCTTAAACAAAAGGCAACCAATACACAAAACCTAATCAATTTAACAAAAACAAAATAAAAAAAAAAAAAAAAAAAAAAGGAGCCTTTAGAAACTTAACAATGTTTTCGAAAGTTTTGAATTTATTAATTAAAATCACATGAAGACGAAAAACCAATAATAACACTAAAGAAAATAAACAAAATGAAAATAATAATAATAAAAGAAGAAAGAATGCATACCTACATTGTCATGGGATTTAGGCATTCACATATTGAAATAATCTTCACTCCAAAAAGGATATATAGGGTTATATATGTTGGTAGAGTTCCATTTGAAATATAATTCATTTAAATCTTATTGAAATTAAAGATATCTAATCAATGTGTTTGTTTTTATCCCATAAAAAATGGAATTAAAAAAAAGGCCATATGAATAGAATGAAAAAAAAAAAAAAGTTGATTCAACATAATGTAACATATAAAAAATTAAAAAAAAAAAAAAAAAAAGAGGGAAAGAGAACGTGGTTGATAGCTATAAGAAATTTTGATATATATATATACATATATATATATATATATATTTTTTTAAATGTTATCAACATAGAAATTATCAAAGGAGATATATATTCTATTTTAGAATAGACAAAGATTATCAAAGTATTGGCGATATATACTATTTCTTGGGATAGATTTATATTAATCACCTCTTGAAGAATTTGGATCGTGCTTATCCCTTAATAATCAAGTCTTGTATTGCAAAGTTCTATATCTAGATTACAAAACTTTCTTAGGACGCTTGAAATCTTTTTTGACAAACCTAAAGAGAAAAAAAAAATCAAGAAGAAAATTAAACAAAGTTAAAAAAGATAAAGTACCATATAGATTGCAAAATTGTATGTAAATTTAATAGTCTATGATTGGAATTTACTACGACAACTTACATATATATTGGACAACAAAATAATTAAATTGGATTAAACACAAGGAAATTATCCCCTCAAAAAAAGAAAAACATAAGGAAATTAGTTTAAACAAAAGGCAAATACATGTGCGCTTAGAAGTTCAATGAAAAATTCCCATGATGGTTTTTCATATAAAAATTGCTGCTGATAAAAAAGTAGATAGAGAGAAAGAAATTCACCTATTGGTACCGCAAAGTCGTCCTTCTTTGTAACTTAATTCCAGTCAGTGGAATTAAAGTCTTCTTTTATAGGGCTGGTCAAGGAATTTAATTCCTAAATGTGTAGTTAAGATTAGTATCTCTAGGAAAAGAGTTTATCTGAAGGAGGAGATAGGGCATTGCAAGTTACTTGTTGTACTTATGGAATTAAACTAAACTACTTAATGATAAAAATGAATTAGAGTTCTGATAGTATAATATTCCTTTTTAGTTCTTTAAAAATCTAAAAATTTAATAAAATTTCTGCAATTTGGTGATGCTACGTGGTGCAACTACTACGGTGTCTAAGCCCAACTTTTATTATATATAATATAATTATAGACTAATCAATAATCATGCATTGCATAGGAAAGTTTAACATAATATGATTTTTATCCCTCTTTTATTTTATTTTTTCTAAATATGAAATTTTAAAAATTACAGGTATTATTAATAGACATTTATTATGATTAAAATTGTATATTGAACTTTATATGTTAGAATTAGGCATTTATTACCACCACACACCCTTGATGCGATGGTCACTCCACAAGTATAAGTGCTTGTGGGGTGTGGGGGGCAAGAACTAGGATTTAAGTCTCCAAGAGGAAACTTCACACACATATACACTTAGATTATGCTAGAATATAATTATATCTTGTATTAAAAAAAAATTAGGTATTTATTATAGATATTAAATTCTATGAAAACTTGGTGTAAACCCTTTGGTTTACACCCTCCAATAAAGACATGTCACATTATCATATTACTAAAAAATAAATAGATCTGATCATACATGATAATATCTCAATAAATACCACATTTATAAGGTTTTAAGCAAAATCCTAATATAATGTTATTAGATATGGTAGAATATATTGAGTTTTAAGTAAAAATTTCTTTCTCCAAAAAAAAAAAAAAGTAAAAAGTTAATGCGATAATCAATTATTAAATGATGTAAAACATGAGTCTTACACCCAATACTTACTAAATTTAGATTATTTATTACAATTGTGTTCGTATATATATATAATTATATATTCTATTATTTAAAGAATGGTTATGCTAACGAGTTTATGGCATTGGTTAACAATCCAATTAAAGAACGTTTTTATGAGGAAAAAAAAATTTAATGTTTGACAGTTTTTTTCATTTTTCATAAAAGTGATGTCAAAACTTCCCTAAAATAAGTTGTTAACTAATGCCCTAAAAGCACTCATTAACAGTTCCCTTTAAAAGAATATGATATAAGTTAATGATACGTAAAATTTTGAGGCCTCAAAAACTTAAATGTTACAATATTTTCAAGTCAACAAAAGTCAAATGACATCAGTTTCATCTATTTATTTCTACTCTATGACTGCGTTTGGATAGGAGGGTTTGTTGCTCAAAGTTGCGTTTTGCTCCTCTTTTTTTTTTTTTTTTTTGCCGCATTTGTTGACTGGGGGGACAAAATTTACTGTGCATGAACAGTGCGTGCACTGTTCACGCACTGTTCATACACTGTTTATGTATTAAAAAATATTAAAAGTGGGTCCCACAATACTATTCACACATTTAAAAATTATTTTGCTACAGTGTTTTCAGCAACAATCAGTTTTTATCAACTTTCAGCAACAATAAGTACTATCCAAACGAACCCTATGAATTCTTTGATTAAGTATTTACTCGTGTTACTACCATACACTCTTGGCATGATGGTTACTTCACAATTACAAAGTTCTTATGGGGTGGGGAGTAAGGACTAGGGTCCAAGCTTCAAAAATGAAACTTAACACACATATACACAAATTAAGCTAAAGTATAATTTTTATCTTGTATTAAAAAAAAAAAAAAAGTATTTACTCATGTTCATATTATTCCTTTTACAGGAAAATCTTTTTTTTATTTTTTATTTTATTTTGTCGTTATAGATAAATCTTACGCGTTTTGGTTTTATTTTGCTCCCTTATAAAAACAGATGTAAAAGTAAAATGACAGAGACCAAAAGTAGATTGCAAACAAGATGATAGAATAGGTGTGTGATAGGAAGAATAAAAAAAGAAAAAGAAATTATACAATTATGGAACATGTTAGGACAAATTATTCACTCTTATTGGAGAAGCCCTCTTTACTCTTACAATAGGTATAGACCCTACTATGGTTCTCACGTTGGAGCCCTATGAGAGAATGAGAACTCATCCTTTGGGACTGAATAATTTTTCATAAGTTGGAGTCATATTTAATGTAACTCTTTATTAATTGGTACAGCATTCAATAACTTCTTATTAAATTAATATTTTTGAAATTCCACTATTGAATCACATTACATGTTCTTATTTTTCATTACAAGAATGCCAAATTGTGTTTTATTGGTTGATATCATAAAATCATATTCTGTGTATAATTTCAAGATTAAAAAAAAAAAATTGAAAGAAAATTTAAATATTTTATTGATTGAATAACAATTTGTCTTTTACCATCATGAAATTTTGTAAGTGTTAAGAGTATAAGGGGAAAAATAAAATATAAAATCGGATCTGTTAATATTATGCCACATAATAACTTTTTATTAATTAATTATATTTTTTTTTATAGTTGGATTACATATTTACATTATTCTTAACATGCATACTAAATTTTGCATTAGTTATATATTTAGATGTTATTTATTATTCAAAAATCTTGAAACTTTGTAAACACGAAGTGCATAAACAACATAGTTAGAAAACATAACCTAGCAATGGAATTATCAAAATAGACATTAAATTTTAAAATTATCGAGTAGTGTAACAATACCAAAATTAAAATGTGTAATTAAACAGAAACTAGTTTCCAAGTTACCTAATTGACCAATCCTAGGGTGTTTATGTTCTTTTCTTATTATTTGATAAGAATAAGACTAGAGATACAAATTATTTTATAATTTTTTTAATAAATTGCTGATGTGGTGAGTATTGGTAAATGAAAAAGTAATGTTAATGATAGGCCTAAATGAATACCAACAAGAGGTTGGTTATATCAACATTTTGTAAAAAATGTTATAAAATAGTTTGTGTAAGGACCCAATTAGAACTCTTAGCCCAAAAGGTAAATGGACTTAAGCCCAAAAAGCCCAAAGCAATAAATTTGTAAAGAATGGGTTGAAAAAGGGGGTTTAAATGAGTTAAGCAACAAGTAAACAGATCTTGATGACTAAGAAAGGAAAATAACGACTTTTCACTAAGGAAAAACATCCTCGACGGAGTCCAAGGAGGCTGATTCTTATGTATTGCTTTTGAAGTTTGATTACAAGTCTGGTTCTAGATCACTACAGTGTTTCTCTCTTGATTTTTCGATCCCCCTTCCTTAAAGGGTCTCATACATTATATATCTTCCTCCTAGTGATCTTGGCATTCCATTTGTTAATCATCCAAACCATTACTTGAGTGCTTGTCCCATTAGACACCCTCTTTGGCTTTCTATGAGTTGTGGTAGCCAAAACAGCAATGTTCAGGGGTTTTCTCCACATAAATGTGACCATAAAGTTAGCTGCAAGGCATTCAATGCGGTAGTAGCAGTTTTTCCTTAGGCATCTCCTAGCTTCTACTTTCTGGTACACTTGAGAAGTACGCCCCTGCCACTGGAGCTTCCTAAAAGGCCACATTGATCATTAGAATCTACATCAGATTCGTGTTTAGCTTATCCGAGGAGGTGTTCCTCCTCGGACCATCTTCCCATTAATATCATGCTCATGAAGCTACGAGCTTAAACCACTTACTACTATTTAATCGTCCTCGGATCACCCGTGTTCTCGGCCAAGGTCCAAGGCCCATACCGGATTTGGGCCTTTACCCCTACAGTTTGTAAATGTAGCATTACTCATTTTATAAATGATAAAATGAAGGAAATTTTTTTATTATATTAAATTACTATTGTACCATAGGCGTTGATTAAAAAATTAATATATATGAATAATTGATCAAATTTCCGGTCTGTTTGAATACCACTTATTTTGCTAAAACTGAAAACTTATTACTGAAAGTATTATAGATCAGATTCTGGTACACTTGAGAAGTACACCCTTGCCACTGGAGCTTCCTAAAAAGCCACCTTGATCATTAGGATCTACATCAGATTCGTGTTTAGCTTATCCGAGGAGGTGTTCCTCCTCGGACCATCTTCCCATTAATATCATGCTCATAAAGCCATGAGCTTAAACCACTTACTACTATTTAATCATCCTCAGATCACCCGTGTTCTCAGCCAAGGTCCAAGGCCCAATATCGAATTTGGGCCTTTACCCTTACAGTTTGTAAATCTAACCTTACTCATTTGACAAAGGATAAAATGAAGGAAATTTTTTTATTATATTAAATTACTATTGTACCATAGGCGTTGATTAAAAAATTAATATATATGAATAATTGATCAAATTTCGGGTCTGTTTGGATACCACTTATTTTACTAAAACTGAAAACTTATTGCTAAAAGTATTATAGATAAAGGTAAAAATTAGCTGAAATAGTACAATAAGACTCATGAATAATACAAAAAAAGTGCAGTAAAGCCTATAAATAGTAGCAAAAATAAGCTGAATAGTGAAATAATTTTCATTTTTCATTGGTATCAAAACGGAGGCTTCTTAATTTGTTTCTCACCAGTTTTCCCCTCGTCACTTTTCCTCCCATAATTGGAGACATGGAATTATTAAACCAAATTGCCTCACCTTTCCTTCCACTTTTTAATTATATTTTTTTATTTACCAATGAAGAGAAAATTTGAATCTCTTTTTATTTTTTTACCTTTTTGCTTTTCTTTTACTTTTACTTTTGTCCCTACCAAATGGACAATGAATTTCATCCAGTGAGAGGGATGGATTTATTTATTTATTTTTACTATATACAAAATGTTCATGTGATAACTTATTTTTATTTTTATTTTTTCTTATAAAATAAGTTAGACAAAAATATATTTATACTTGAAAAAAATGAAAATTTTAAAAGTTGTACAGTTGTGCATATTTTTCAAATAAGTTAAAGAGTAAACCTTTTGATCTTCAAGCTTGGGATTGTTTTCAATTTGGTCATTTAAGTTTGAGATTTAAAAAAAAAAAAATTATTCACTAAATTTTATTTTATTTTTAAAATGGGAATTTCGTCTATCTTCATAACTAATTTGGCCTTTTAAGTGCCAATTAATAAGTCATATTAGCACGTACGTAGCTTGTAATTGTATTAATGTTTGAACAAAACCAAAACCATGGCAACCTCTTCAGAGACTCTCACTCATCAAGCCATACCATTACTAGCTTAGCTAGTGTCACTCTTTTTTTTCCTTCTTGTCACACTTCCCCTCACTTTATCAAATTTCTTATATCATATACTAGTCTCATCACACAAGCGAATTTGCACATGTGATGAGGTTTTTTTTTATTGGTCTAGTGTCATAATTCTCTTTTAAAAAAAAAAAAATTATTGGATAAGTTTATTTTGAAAACATGGATAAGTAGAAGAGTGTCCTATTTTGTAGACATTTTAAGTGGAGTTTAAGATATATTTTAACCGAGTTATCCTCAAGTTTTTTCCCGATTAAACATAAGTTTTAGGGGTATTTCTAAACCACATAAAAGTTCAGTCCAAAGAGAGGAATCATCTTATAAATAGTATAGATAAATGATATATCAAACCCACCTCATCAAACTTCTCATTATGAAATCTCCAAGGACTCTTCTACATCTTCAATGACAGTAATGTTTGTTCGTTTAGACCCTTTAAATCAGATTGTTTAACCTAATTAATAAACCAAGTAGATTTTTTTGGTTTATTATTCAGATCTGGGTTAAACAAGCATATATCATATCATGCACGAAAGCGGAAAAGTAAATAACACCACGATATGATGACCTAAGAAAACCGATGAAACGAACCGTATCAAGGTAAAAACCTGGGGAGAATTTGACCCAACTATCCTCAAGGTAAAGTAAATTCACTATAAGAGAATTGACGTTTTTACAATAAGATTTAACCCTAAATCTATTACTACCTCATGTAATAACTTACTGACACGATTACGTGCAAGTTTTGAATCCACAGACTCCTTCTCTCCTTGGATTTACTGCAACACAAGCACTCACGCTTGTGACTTTGAGCTCTCACTCAAAGGTTTTAGATCACCATCAGAAGTTGATCTTGTAGTAGCAACTTCAAATCTATTAGATCTAATGATATGAGAATGATTTTCGGTAGTGACTTTGATAGAGAAAGACACAATACCTTTTAGATCTCACAAGAGCACCTCCAAAGTCTGCATAATGTACTATGTGAAATAAATCTGAAACCCAAATCACATAATGGGCTAATGGGCTTAATTAAAATTCTGTAAAATCTGATTTTCTACAATTTTCGATTAGTCGGATTTCACAGAATTTGAACTCTCCTCTCTGCAGCTTGAATGTTCTTGTATTTTAACTTGTAACACCTTGAGCATTGTCTAATCAAACCTACAGATCTAGAAATCTATATCTAGACAAATTTGTACTCACAGTTTACCAATTGCTCTAAACTTTAGAGCCTAACAGGTAATGTTTCACATGGTTTTCAATTCACATGACTATTGAGAGATTCCTAGCTTGTTGGTCAATGCAATAAACTTCTATATGCTCTTAGTAAATTTCTCTAACCTTTTGTTCTTATTGGTTCTTAGTTTTGTGTGTGTGTGTGTGTGTAACAAAAGCACATTTAATTTGAGGTTTTATGCTTGTTTGAGTTATGACTTGATTTTTTTTGGTTGAAAATTTGTGGAAATGCTTGTATAGAGGGGAGATTTTAAGTTTCAAAGTTTCACGCTTAAATAGGAGGTGGGATGATTGCATGTGCGATGGAGGCATCATAATGAAAGAAGAAGATGGTGAAGGTGAATAAGGAGCAATTCACAACAACAAAAACAACGAGTTTGAAAAGTGTGAGTTTTGATGATTGAATTTGAGACTTTAAAGAAAGGGAGTTAATTTTGTATCGAAAGTCATTTCAATTTGGCCGTGTGATTAAATATTTCAGAACCAGTTAATAAATGTGTACCATTTCAAGGTACAACTATGTATATACCAACTAAAACACTTCAAAAATCCATAAAGTAGGTCTATACGACCCATAGAGAAGTACCGATTTTGGTTGAATGGCTTATATACCTAGTATGACCACTATTGGTACAATATTGACCACCTTGCTTTGAAGGGTGGAATTTGTGAATTTGAAAATAGTGAATTTGTGTTGCTTGAAGAGAAGTTGCAAAAGAATGAGGTAGAAATATACGAGGAAGGAAGTGAATAGGAAAGAAACATATATATATATATAGAACAAAGTTTCTTTCCAAACTAGTTTGGAGAGAAATCCTACAAACTTATCATATATCTTTACATTGAGTGTAAATTTTGAAAATCTAACCGTTAGATTGCATGTTTTTATTACATTTTTAATGCTTACAAAATTTCAAGAAGATCAAAAATCAATTGCTATGTCATTAAATAAATGTTATAATTTCAAGTTTTTGTGATCTAAAGTTGTATATAAAAAATAAGTTAATTGATCAAATAATAAATAACATCCAATTTAAACGAAATTTGATACGTATGTTAAGAATATAAAGAATATGAAATTTAACGGTTAAATTTTTTTAAATTCACACCTAAAAGAGAAATATATGAGAAATTTGAAGAGAAACTTTACTCATGTATATATATATATATATATAGGTAATCTGATTCGCTGAAAGATGCCCCCAATTGGAACCTGCATAAGAAGACAAGAGAGGACTACCTTCTGTGTCTACTGACCAAAAAGCATTATAAAAAAGTACCTTTTGTTCGGTGAATCTTACTATTCTCAAAGCCCTCCGTACAGCTCCATGCTAGTGCTATAAAACTTTCAAGTTGTTTATTTTAGGACTTAAAAAATTTTGGGTCGTACGCTGCAACCATAGTAGTACTACAATAAATTCTTCAATAAATAAGCATAAACAATATTTTTCATATCTTTAAAAAAAAAAAAATTCATAACCTGGTCTGTTATTGGTACATAATATTTTTCTTAAAATTATTGATTTAATTTGTAACATTTAGCATTAAATATAAAGGTAGTGTTAATTATGAATCAAGATAATCATAAATTAAAAAATTTAATGACTTATGAGAAAAAAAGTTGTAAAGCAAAGAGTATTGTGTTAAGTAAGATGGATTAGTCTCTATCCTATCCACCTAATCTATTTATAAATAATTTTCCTAGAAAGCTACCGATTGGAATTAAAAAAAAAAAATTATTTTCATTTGATTTATTACTGAGTATTGACTCGACTCTTTTTTCTTTTTTCTTTTTATAATAATTATTATTATTATTATACGTCCATTTGTCTGCTTCAAACGCATCGCTAGGCTTATTATTGAAGTTTTTTTTTTTTTTTTTTTAAATTTTTTTATAATTTATAAAAACTTAGTATTGAAGTTTTATCCTGGAAAACGTGGGGTCCATCCGTCCATAGCGGTTGTAGTTGTAGATTCCATGACAAGCTAGCTAAAAGTCCAAAACCTTGGCTTACAAGGAAATAGTCACACCAATTCTGTCAAAGCCTAACAAACATTGATGCTATCTCTCATGTCGGATTGAGATCATTAAGCAATGTATTGGATATTCAACATGATCTAACAGCAATGATTGGTTAAGAATGAAAGTTGGAAAGCGTAAATTTCAATTTTAAATGAAAATAATAATTAAAAAGTAGTTGTGATAATTTTTTTTTGGGTGAGAAAAGAAAAGAGTAATTGTATAATGCAATTGCATTGGATCTCAATTCCCGCTCTACCATGTACCATATACTTTTTTTATTTATTTTATAAAAACCATATAATCAGCTTCTCTTCATTCCCTTTCTGTAAATCATTTATTATTAGAATTCAAATTACTTTTCTCATTTGGTTACAATAATCGCATAAGGATTTATAGGAGTAATTTTTACATAAATTTCATAGACAGCTTTAAAACACATATAACATACAATGATATAAGCTTAGAGCATTCACACTAGCTTATGTAAAAAATTTTGTCTATTTTTGAAAAATAACTTTAAAAAAAAAAAAATTTACATACTTGCTTTTCAAAACACTTTACATCAAATTACTATTTTATACTACATTTCATTAAAATAATTAATTTTCTTGCTTTTTTAAAATTGTTTATTTTTCCTTACACACAACAACCATCATTCAATCTCTTCATTTGTCCTCGGGATATGTAAAGTAAGAATAAAAAATTATATGCAAAGTGTCAGAGTAAATTTACACAATTACTATAGCAACTTTGCAAATTTATACATTTATAACTTGATTGATGTAAATGATTTTGAAAGTTAAGTATTTAAAATTATATTGATACATTTTTCTATTTTGCATTAACTAATGCAAATGTTCTTACCTATCACTTTTCTTTGGTAGCAGATGCTAACATTGTCCTTTAAAAAATGACAATGTGTACTTTCATAATTTGTAAAAGCTTTGCAATTTAGTAGTGCTAAAAAATGACGAATGATTTATATATTTCTTTGATTTTAAATTTAAAAAAAAAATTTGCTTATTTATGTTTTTGATTCTATTGTGCAAAGGCGCAAAGCTATTCTGATATCAGCTTTGCATTAGCAATAAGAAAATGCTATACTTAAATTGATTATCACGGACAAATGGTTCATGCTCCTGTTAATTTTTGCTAAGATAATTTTTTTTCTTTTTTAATTTTTTATACAGTTTTACTTTATGATGTCTACTTCTAATAATAGCTCTTTATCATTAGACCAAGATACCGATCAGTTTTTGATGTAGGCAGATATTGAACCCAAATTTCTTATTCAATCATCAAAGACTTTACTAGTAGAGCTAACTGGAACCATTTGCTAAGATAATTTGAGAACTAGAAAAAATGAGGGTGAAACCATGAGTGCAGAGTTTCAAATCTACTCTAAAAGGAAGGAATATTATATTATCTACTGGCCACTTAAAAACGTCTCCAATAAATGCTATATGATGTGTAAATAACAGGCCATGCTTTTGTGTTTATCAAGATCATTAAAAAGAGAAGTAAGCAAATAAAAAAATTGTGTATAAGAAAAGAAAAGAGTCTGTCCATCTTTTAACCACACTTTTACAAGAAAAGATTACAAGATACGCACCTAATGAAAATTTTAAGCAAGAACGCATTTCTTATCATGGTAATTTGAACTTTGTATCTAGCACTACAAGTCATGAGTGTGACATGTTCTCTACCACTAGAATAGAATCAATAGATAAGCTAGAGTTGTGAACTTAAATCACACACCAGTAGACTGGACCTTCCTATGACTCAGATGAACCACCCAGTGGTCTGTCATCGCTCAAATTGCCGTTTTCTCCAATAATGTCATTCCCATTTATATGGCCATTGTTTTCCAAACCATAGATATGCCCCATTTTCTCACGTTTGGTCTCCAAATACCTCTTGTTCTCCATAGTTATTGGTGTCAACAATGGGACCCTGCCTGCAATTGCTAAACCATAACCTTTAAGACCTATGTACTTGGCAGGATTGTTTGTCATTAGCCTCATTGTCCGTACACCTATATCGCGAAGTATCTGCAATAAATTGGATTGAATATTCAGCTACTTAAGATGCACTGCCGACCAAAAGAAAAAGAAAAACAAATGGTAGATAAAGGAAGGCCAAGAGGGAACACTGAAAGTCCATATATGCTGAGCATAACATCAACGTAAGTTGTGTAACTCATGAATAACCTAAAAAAAATTGAAGGAGAATTTTATTCCACCTAAAAGTTTTGATTATAAAAGCATGGTTGACTCCAAAGTCCAAATATTTAAATGAAAGGACGCATGGAAGAGAAACTACTTAACTGAGTGAAATCCTTATCTCATATAGGAAAGGAACTCGTGTTACAATAATAAAAAGAGAAAGAAACATGCGCATGCATCAATGCATACATGTTTTAATTGTTTTATTAAAATATGGTCTCATCCAATATTTTAATACCCCAATATCCAATGATTAATATAAAAATGAAATGGTGGCAATTTTTTAGTGAAGTAAGCCATTGAATGGCCACAATCACCAATGAGATGGTTCATGAATGAGATCCATTCAGATAAGCAACACAAAGCGCACACTGGAAATATGGGCATGAATGAGATCTAATTAAGTGGTGAAGAGACACTTCTCAAAAAAATAAGTGTTGAAGAGACAATACCTGTGCACCAAGGCCATATTCCCGAGAATCAACGGGCAACCCCAACTCCTCATTTGCTTCAACTGTATCACGCCCATCATCCTGAAGGTTGTAAGCACGAAGCTTGTGGCCAAGACCAATTCCTCTACCTTCATGTCCACGGAGATACACCAATACACCCCTACCTGTTGCCTCAATTTGCTTCATTGCTAGTGCTAACTGGTTTCCACAGTCACATCTGGCTGATCCAAATATGTCTCCGGTGAGACACTCGGAATGTACTCTCACAAGAATATCTTGCCCATCCCCAATCTCGCCCTGTATATATTAAGACCTTTTATTACTCTTGGGAGTGAATGAAGGTGAAACAATGATTTTTTTCCTCTCATTTGTAAGCCAAACTACAATTTCCCCTAGTTGTGAACTTGTGATTTTCATCCATGTATTGACTAGACCACAAAAAATAAAAATAACAAAATCCACAACCAAGTCTTAATCCCAGAATTTTGGAGGTGGTTACATATAAAAAAGAAAATAAATAAAAAATGAAAGAAAAAGACGTATAGCTGAGTTTTTTTATTGATAAATGTAGAATTTGAAAACAGAAGGGACACATGTTGAGTAGAGAATATCAGTTGACGGTAAAATACTGGCCAACCAAGCATCTAGGCAGAGCAGAAACAGTTTTTACCCTCAGTTGTGTAAAGAAGACAAAATACTGACACCAAAACCAAAGAAGATGCATAGCGTTTAGGAAAACATTAAACAAAAGACATGAGCAATGTGATCCTAGTTTTTAATGAAGTTCTTATAACCAGTCTCGAAGCCCAAATTATATCAAGATAGCCAGCAAATGAAAGCTAATACACCAAGAAGCCTTCAACCCATCTAGCCAAGAAGTGATGGACAATCTCCTCATCTCCCAAGCTAAACAAAACCTGTTTGATTTGCTTAGTGGTGGATGACAAAATCCTTGGAGAAATTCATATAAAAAGATGTCCAATTCAAATGCTACGTAACATGCGATTGGGTTTTTGTTTTAATCAACTCTGAATGGGTGAGAAAACGCCATTCAAGCCCAATGACTTAAAAATTCACCAGACCACAACCTTGAAACTGCCACTAAAAAACTATGCATCAGATAAACATAAAATAATATATTTGTTCAAAAGGTTTCTGCAATATGCTCAAGGAATAATGAATCCATGATGACATAAGTCTTGATATACCATATTAAACTTTACCTTGAACCTATCCCAACTATTCATTCAAGTCCATTTTTTAACTGCCAAAATGCACAATTCCAAGAGTCATGATACTGAAAAAAAGTATGGCATCCTTCATTGCCTAGCATAGCCTGTAGAGTACCTTCTGAATTCAAATGTAAATAATGTAAAGGGAAAAGTACATACAAGTGAAGTGGCTCTATATCATTTTATATATTACTCCATCGATGTGAAAAGGAGCTGATGTATTTGGAGTAACTTTCCAGGAAAATTATGTCATTATCAAAACACTGCAATTTCCAACAAGCTAGTCCATGTTGTAATATAGAAGATAAACAAAGAGGTTGAAAAGAAAAATGCTTTACCACCCACTATTTAACAAACATCATCATCTACAAATTAAGGATCGCTTCAAATTTCCAGAATTCTTGCATCTTCTCTCTAATACATTCCAATCGGAAAAAAATGAAAGTCATTAGTTTTCCCTACCGTTGTGCAATACCACTCATAGGATTTAAACCAATAACAATAAAGCCAAAACTAAATTAACAAGGACATACATAAATAACACAAGATTTATGTGGTTTGGCAAATTGCCTACATTCATAAGCGACAAAGAGAAAGTTTTACTAAGAAAAAGAAGATTACGAAAGTGGCACAAAAGCTCTCTCAAGAAACCCAAAACCCAAATAAATCCAAGAAAAAATAAAGGAGATCACTATTACTTTTAAGGGGGGGAAAAGCCATTGCTTTATTAAACTATGTTAGGAACCTAGTGGTTCCTAATGGGATTGGATAGGAATTATAGGGGAATTGATGAGAATTATAGGGAAATTGACTTAATTCAAAGTAGTCACCCTCTATAGAGAGAGAAAGAGATTAAGAGAGAGAGATGCACTAATGCACTAAGAAATTGGTTTATTCTTTAATTGATATCTATTGTTGAATTACAATTATGTATTTATAGGAGACTAACTCTAATCTCATTGGCCCACATGGCTTAAGATAATTGGCTAGTTAATTCAATATGTGCTCTATGAATTAAACCATGTGTTAAATGAACTACTTCTTTAAGAGACCATAGCCCAATCCAAGATCAACCTTAGCCCCACTTAATAGCATCAGGTCCCATTTCTTTAAGAGACCAGAATAATCCTTCAGAACTACTTCTCCGCTGAAACCCACCTGCAATAAGACATGTTCATCAATGTGCTCAACTTCAAGACCAGAAAACCATGAACCAAGTGACACATCTTCACTAGCATACTTCTGCAATATAGACTTGTTGATGGAGATGCATGTGACCTTGGCAAGAATGCCTGGGTTAATCCTAACAAGTTTATTTTTCTCCAACTCTTCTTCGGTCTCTGTCATTTGTACTCCAGATTCCATTGCACCAAGAGTTGAAACTCTTCTTCGGACATGTTTTCAAGATCCCCCTGCATTTTTGAAAGTTCTTCCTTCATGGCCACGTTAGATTCAACCAAGACCTTGACATTCTCTGAAACTTCATTCACCATTTGTTGTAAGTCCTTCAAGATTTCTTGTCGATCATATTCACCCAACTCGAGATCGACGGCTTTGATACCAAATGTTAGGAACCTAGGAACCTAGTGGTTCCTAATGGGATTGGATAGGAATTATAGGGAAATTGATGAGAATTGTAGGAAAATTGACCTAATTTGAGGTAGTCATCCTCCATAGAGAAAGAAAGAGATTAAGAGAGAGAGAGAGAGATGCACTAATACACTAAGAAATTGGTTTATTCTTCAATTGAGATCTAATGTTGAATTACAATTATGTATTTATAGGAGACTAGCTCTAATCTCATTGGCCCACATGGCTTAAGATAATTGGCTAGTTAATTCAACACATGTTCTATGAATTAAACCATGCGTTAAATGAGCTACATGTGCTCAAATCTTAACTAACTCATCCTAATCTCAACTAACTAACTAACTAAAGGGATTACAACAATTATTTCATATTCCTAACAAACTATTTTTCTTTGATTTGGTGTTTTATTCTGCACTTCAAAATAAGTAAAGAGTAGTTCAGGAATGTCAAATAATTATGTGCATTGCTTTTGGAAAGCAAACATCTATTATGGGGCATCTCAAAAAGGAAAGAAGGACAAATGTAATGGTATAAAGGAAGAATCCGGTAAGGCATTGTCATCAACATTATGAAATTCATTATATAAATGTTCATTATGAATGGCTGAACCTAGACAAGACACCATGCATGTATAATACAAAGCTACAGAAAAGTCACTTCAATTACCAGTTCAACCAAAATCCAACTGATTGCAATAATTACTTTTAATTTCTTTGTAACACGAGAATGTTCCCTGTAATTGATGAAAATCATTAAAATTAAGGGAGAGGAAAGGGTGGGGGGGAAGAAAAGGCAAAAGAACATTCCATGTGGATACAAGTTGACTCAACTAATGACCAAAAATAAATGAACTGCAATTTGAGTGTTACAATTCAAGAAGATTTCAAACTCACAAATGTTGGTATTTCCAACATAACCTAGCTAAGGCTATTCAAATATGAAGGACAAGTCCTCAAAGAAAGTCAGGCTTTTTTTCCTTTTATAAGTAAGATATTTTATTGAAGAAGAAGACTACTTGATGTACATAATTAATAATACACAAAAATACTTAATGCATTACATATAAAGAAACATGTGAACGGGAGACTCGATTAACTTTACAATGGAATGAGTTTCACTAGGACCCAGTACACAAGACCTTCAAATAATGATCTAATGAAAAGAGTCTTCAATTGCTCCTCTGAAGATTCCACATCTTTGAAAGTGCAATAATTTCGCTCCCTCCAAAATAACTACATTGGTATAAGAAGACCAAATTCTAAACAATAGAAAAGAGTTATCAAACCAATTCCTCCATCTAGTTAGAAGATCAATTACCCTTTTTGGCATCACCTAATGTACCCCAAAAACATGAAAACATAAAACTCCACCAAGCATGTGCAAGGTCACAACGTAGCAACAAATGATCCACAATCTCCCCATTGCAACGACACATACAAGATCGATCTACTAATGCAATTCCCTACTTTATGAGATCATCAATGGTCACTATCGTATCCCAAGCTGCTGTACACACAAAGAAGGCAACCACTTTGGAGCCTTGGCACAATAAATGCTTCTCAATCGCACTCATCAACATGACATAGTAAGAACAAACATGAAGATTTCTATTAAAACTCATTTTCCACCTCATTCTATTAGGGATCTCTCTATTTGGCATATTGGAATACGTTCAAGCATAGATTCAACCAACTAGAACTCCCAATCATTAAAATCTCTATTAAACTTGAGATTCCAATAACTTAAATTCCCATCATTTCAACGCTCCAAGAACAAAGAGTGATTGAAGCATCTTTGTCAGCTGTAATTGCGTTCAACTTTGAGTACAAGTCCTTTGTAAGGATAATGTTTTTATGTAATTGGCATATCCTTCAACAAAATGCACTTTATGTCAAAACTTATTTTCCACTACACTCTAATTTAGTTGGTGATTTGATTGTTCCTTAATCTGATTTGCAGGTCAATCTATAACCCAACATCCTTCAAAGGTTGGTCCCCACACCACTTGTTTTGCCAAAAGCTCATTTGATTACCAAACCCTACCTCAAAATGGGCTTGCATATCTCACCCACCCTAATAATCTTTCCTAAGCTACAATCATAGGATCTTCTAACTTGCTTCGTTATCAATCCTCCCCAATCCTCCTCATACTTCTCTTCTACAACCCATCTCCTTGAGTGTATTTCTTCCTCCCAAAAGCGCCATTGCCAATTACCCAATAGAGCTTGGTTAAAGATGCCTAACTTGTGCACCCCAAAACCCCCCCTTGGCAATTAGGGATATCCCAATACATTAAATGAAATTTAAACTCAACTCCGAAACCACTCCACAAGAAATCCCTCTATAACCTCTCCAACCTATCTGTCACATAAGTAGGTTTGGTAGACAAGAAAAGATAGTATGTTGGTAGACTTGAGACTTGAGTGTGTATTTTACCAACCCAATAATCTCTGCTCCATTTTCTCTAAAATGAGGTTCCACACTGTTTTCAGCTTGAATGACAATCCCAGAGGCATGCCTAATTAATTCATTGGCAAACTCCTAATCTTACAACCAAAGGTATCCATTAATTCAGAAAAAATTCCAACATTTCCTACAAGGACCACTTCACTCTTACTCAGATTTACTCTTAAACATGTTGCAGCTTCAAAGCATGTCAACACCATCCTCATATAAAGGAGTTGATCCATATTTGCATCACAAAACAAAATCAAATCATTGCCAACCAATAGGTGTGAGATCATAAAACCACTTTCTATTCCATTACCAACATAGAAACCAAAGATGTAGCCCTCTTCATCTTCGTAGCATCCTACTCAGTACCTCCATAACCAAGATAAAGAGCAAATTTGAAAGAGGATCACCTTGCCTTAACCCCTTCAAACTATTGAAGAAGCTTGTATGGGAACCATTCACCAACATTGAAAACCCATAGTAATGCATTAGTGAATCTGATGACTCCATTTATTACCAAACCCCATTCTCAAGCAAATAAATAAGAGTATCGTGATTAACATGAGCATATATTTCTTCAATATCTACTTTACAAATCAAACCTAGAACACCACTTTTTATTTGGCTATCAAGAAACTCATTAGCAACGAGAACCATATCCAATATTTGTCTCCCACCCACAAATGCAATTTCTGATTCAAATACTAGTTTCTCCAACATAGCTATTTAATCTGTTATCCAACAATTTGTAAACCTTCCCACCAAACTAATGGGTCAAATCCCTAATATTTATAGCATTATTCTTTTCAGGAATTAATGCAATGAACAAGGAGTCAGTTTACACATTTTTCAAACATATAGGATTCATGGAATTCTTTGAAGAATGCCATAATATCAACTCGAACCACCCTCCAGTAATGTTGGAAGAAGGCCATAGTGAAACCATCCACTCCTGGAGCTTTATCACCCCTTGGCTCCTTTAGTGTCTAAACTACTTCCTCCCTATCGAACTCCCTTTCCCACAGCAATTTTTCATTCTCATCAACGATAGAAAATTTCAACTCGCCCTTTATTGGTCTTCAGCACCCCTTTTCCTGATATGCCTATGAGAATTAGCAAACCTGAGGAAGAACCTGGTGTTGTTATCACCTTCTTTTAGCCATAAGGAACTAGATTTATTCTTCCATGAAATTTCCTCTAACAAAGCATCCTTTATACTTCACTTTTCAACCACTCCTTCAGATTCATTCTTCATGTGACACCCCAGTGCCACCTTCTTTCTCAACCAAGATTAACAAATTATTCAGCAATGCCTTTTTCTTCATTCCCATATACCCAAATTCCTGCTTATTCCACTTTTTCAATTCTTCTTTGAGAGCTTTTAGTTTCCTAGCTAAAAAGAAGACATAGGAGAGAGCAAATTAGGAAAGTAGAAGTTCAAAGCTTTCTTACAGGATTCAAAAACTCCATGTGTACGAGAGAGAGAGGGAGAGAGAGAGAGAGAACTTCTGAAATCTGATCCTGATAAACATTCATCTCTGTTCCTATAACCTGAAATTGCCATAAACAAGCCTACTGAAGGCTTAACAAAACCTGAAAAGACCTTCAAAATTTCATCTTAATAACTCTCCACCACTGTTGTCCATTATTTATACAGATAACCTATTTGAACTGAACGCTTTGTAAAGCCCATATATATAAGTACAACCATTTTTAAACCTCATTGTAATAGAAAATAACCTTTTAAGTTCCAAATTCATCTCAAAATCACCAAAAAAAGTTCAGACTTTTTGAAAAAAGCACTTCCTAATCTTTGGGTCTGTTGTTCCTCTGCACAGTTTTGACTCAATCCAGGGACATCATTTGTGGTTGCATCAATGTCGCATAGGACACTACCATCTAAACCACTCAAAGTGGCCTAATCAAGCAAAATATGCTACAGAGAGGCATTAAATGCC
>NW_027069483.1:0-15659 GCF_002906115.3 Quercus suber
AAACAAGAAGTTCTTGTAAATATAAAAAGAAAATTTTACACAAATACTAGCACCCACAAAAAAAAAAAAAAAAAAAAAAAAAAAAAAAAAAAAAAAAAAAAAAAAACACTCAGTTTTTATAAAATTCTCAACTATAGATAATGCAATAACCCCATAATCAATCAAAAAGTATGTGAACAAAAAATCGATAAGCAGATAAGGGAAATTAAATTTAGATAATGTTGCTACATCCACATTTACAAGTTCAAATGCAAAAAAAACACGTTATACTCCTCACAATTGACACGATAAAATCCTTCATAGACAGCCCAAAATATATCACCATTGACAAGAACCCTTGAGGAAAATTCCTTCACAATTGCTTCATGCTTGGGATCAGTTGTCCAAACAAACTTATCATAAGATATGTCTAACTGCAGGCAGAACGTAAACAACAAAACAAAGGAGATCATAAAAAAATGGAAAATATGCACAACAATCGGAACATTCAACAAGTCAAGCTAAAGTTAACTTAGAGTGCATATCTATCTTGGGTTATTATTATATCTTTCCAGAGTGTCTTCTATGCTTGTGAAATGACATCGCAATGTTCACTTGGATCAGAACCCCAGGCTGCAGCAGCAGAAGCAATTTTCTCCCCGTGCTCATCCGTCCTGCTAATAAATACAACATTCTTCCTTAACAGCCCCTGCCACAAGATATGAACCATAAAAATTTTGCCTTTTACATCATATCGCAACACTAAAATTGTTTGACAACATGAAATTACAACAATGCACGTTTTCCCTGCTTTGCTTGTAAAAATATGTTACCTATATAGGCTATATGCTATTAAAAATACGTACACACAGTTTTCAAATAAAAGCCCGAAAGCTATTTGAGTTTATCAATTTACTCTTCACTAGTAAAAGACCCTAGCTTTTACTCTGTTTTTACATCTTCTCAATACATGAAAAATATATATACCAATTGAGGGCCATATCTGATAAATCAAGCATACAAAAAGGCTATTTCTAGTTAAAGGAAGCTGTACAGATAATAAATTAAAAATGTTAGAGAAGAGAGAAAGAAAGCTTTTTCATTTATGGGCTAATGGTGTTTGTTATATTCTTGGAATGTGTTCACACCTGTAACCAGAACACAAACAACACATCTAGTCTAAACCTCATAGACCCAACCCATACTTCAGATTCCAGAGGATAGCTACGCAATTCCAATTCCAAAAGTATTCAAACCCATAGGCCCCAAATTAAACTACTGCTTTCTCTCTGAGCCATATTTCGTAATCTCTCTCCACGAATGAAGAGAATGAGAGAGAATACCGACAATTGTTTGGACAGGTCGGCTAGGTAATTTCCGTGATAGACAAATTCAAATTTTTTTTCTCGGGAAACAAACAGAGAATTAAACATATACCTGGAATCGGACGAAGAAGCGGAGGAGATGAGATCGCTGACCACCGTGCCTCAGCTCGTCGTCGGAGATCTATATTTGAGTTTTCTCGATCTTTGCGTTTTCACAGAGAGAGAGAGAGTTTGACTGATGAACGAGTTAAATTATTATTATTATTTTGGTGAAAGGGAAATTTCATTATATTTTTAAGGCGAAAACCTATTTTTACTTTGTTTATTTTGACCCTTTCAAGTTTCAAGTGAACCCGGAAAAAAAGTGTATCAAAATAAATCAGTTTTTTTTTTTTTTTTGGTAGTGGTAGATCTTTAGAGACTGAATAATAGAAAAACCAATTTAATGCAAAATTTAAGAACAAAAATAATTCCACCAAAAAAAGAAAAAGGGTCCAAAAATAATAGTTTAGTAATATTAACAAATCAAAGACGACTAAATTGACCTAAGGTAAAAAGGCAGTTCCTTAGACCAGTTTGCACAATTATTGAATGAGCAATAATTACCTCCACTTCATGAGACCCCTCTTTCTCACGTGTGAATCTGCATATACTGCGAGAGGGATCTTTTCTCAGTTGTAACTTGTAAGCTGAATAGTAGGCCAAATTCAATTCAGGCTTGACGACAAAAGTGCTAGGTATAGTCTTATAAAGAATATTATTTTTTGTACATAACAAAAAAACAAAAAAACTTAACACTCTTTTTTGCAAAAAAAAAAAAAAACCAGTCCATGGTATATATTCTAAATTTCCCAATTGGAATAAACTCAAATGGATTAGGCAATAGGCATAAAATAGGTAATCAAATACTAATATTACACGCGCACGTATAGACAATATAATTATACATACATTAATAAGAATCAAACCTTAAAGTCTCTCGTACATGTGTAGAAAGAAATATATGCTCTCTCTTTTGAATGACAATTTATTCAATCAAACAAATAATTATTGTTCATCAACACAATACAGAACAAACAGCAAATCTCACACCACTAACACAGACAGTCAAGCTAGTCTATTCTCAACCATAACAGCCAACAAAATAAACCATGGAAATCTACTTTTTGCATGAACGTAATTTTCCTCTATACGTAGAAGCTCCAAATGATGTAAAGCTTAAATTCAAGCACTACGTTGGTAACAAGTATCAGACAGCTGAGGCTATGACAGAGCCGTCGTCGTCAGTATTCATAGCTGGAAGTTGGATGCTGACTTGACTGTTGATAACGCCGCCACCTTCGCTGGCGCTGCTGCCACTGCCGGAATTACACTCGCGTAGTTTACGAATGAGTATGACAATGAAGATCATGAAAACAACTATTGCCGCAGCGATTTTGATGTCCAAAATCAGCTTTTCCTCCCTGTTACAAAGTCATTATAGGTTTTTGTGCATCATTATAAATTGCCAATAAAACACACAAACACATGTATAAAAATAATAATAATAACAAATAACTATAGAGTATAGATAGTGTTACCCGATCAGCGGAGGAGGAGGGTCTGCAAAAGTGTAAGCCGAGAGAGGAGTTGGGGGATTTGCAAAAGCCCAAGGAGTAGAAGAAAAGTGTGAAAATGGTTTGGACATGGAACGTGCCATTGATAAATATGGAAGGATTGAGATTCTGTAGCTTGTAAAGATGAGGTGTTATATATATATAGGCCATTTGAAATATTTGCCGACTATTGGTTCTCGGGTTTTGTTGGGATATAATGGCATTCTCGAAATTTTTTGCCAACTATTGGGTTCTCGGGTAGACTTTGATCTCAGGTGTCATTGTTAATGGCATTCTTGAAATTTTTTGGTCAAGTTTTTGGGGTGTGGTGGTGGTGGTATTTCTTGAAATTTTTTGCTCAATTTTTCCCTAATACCTTGATAGGTGTCATTGTCAGTGGCATTCTTGAAATTTTTTGGGGGTATGGTGGTGGTGGTATTTCTTGAAATTTCTTGCTCAATTTTTCCTTGATACTTTGATAGGTGTCATTGCCAATGACATTCTTGAAATTTTTTGGGTCATGGTGGTGGTGGTGGTGTTACTTAAAATTTTTTGGTCAATTTTTTCCTGATACTTTGATAGGTGTCATTGTCAATGGCATTCTTGAAATTTTTTGGGTTGTGGTGGTGGTGGTGTTTCTTAAAATCTTTTGGTCAATTTTTCCTTGGTACTTTTATAGGTGTCATTGTCAATGGCATTCTTGAAATTTTTTGGGTCATGGTGGTGGTGGTGTTTCTTAAAATTTTTTGGTCTTTGGTCAATTGCATTCTTGAAATTTTTTTTGGTGGTGGTAGTGGTGGTGGTGTTTCTTAAAATTTTTTGGTCAATGGCATTCTTGAAATTTTTTGGGTGTTGGTGGTGGTGGTGTTTCTTAAAATTTTTTGGTCAATTTTTCCCTGATACTTTGATAGGTGTCATTGTCAATGGCATTCTTGAAATTTTTTGGGTCGTGGTGGTGGTGGTGGTGTTTCTTAAAATCTTTTGGTCAATTTTTCCCTTATACTTTGATAGGCGTCATTGTCAATGGCATTCTTGAAATTTTTTGGGTCGAGGTGGTGGTTGAGTTTCTTAAAATTTTTTGGTCAATTTTTTCCTGATACTTTGATAGGTGTCACTGTCAATGGCATTCTTGAAATTTTTTGGGGTGCGGTAGTTCTTGAAATTTTTTGCTCAATTTTTGTCTGATTCTTTGATAGGTGTCAACGTAATTTTAAGGTCAATTTTTCCCTGATACTTCGATAGGTGTCACTGTCAATGGCATTCTTGAATTTTTTTGGGGTGTGGTGGTTCTTGAAATTTTTTGCTCAATTTTTCCCTGATACTTTGATAGGTGTCATTGTCAATGGCATTCTTGAAATTTTTTGGGGTGTGGTGGCATTCCTAGAAATTTTTTATTCAATTTTTCCGTGATACTTTGATCTCAGGTGCCATTGTCAATGGCATTCTTGAAATTTTTTGGGGTGTGGGCATGTAATGGTATTTCTTGAAATTTTTTGCTCAATTATTCCCTAATACTTTGATCTCAGGTGTCATTTTCAATGGCATTCTTGAATTTTTTTTTGCTCAAGTTTTTGGAGGTGTAATGGCATTCTCGAAATTTTTTGCTCAAGTTCTTGCCAACTATTGGTTTGCAGGTGTAAGATTAAGAGGGTGTTTGGTTGTGTTGTTTAAACAACAGTTTTCGTTGTTTAAACAATACAACACGTATTTGTATAACACTTTTTCACTTACACATATTTTCACAACATTTAAATAACGTTATTAGAACAATATTACCAAACAGACCCTAATAGTCTAGTAGTCTTTGTTCTGGGGTGTCATTGTAAATGGCATTCTTGAAAATTTTGTTGATTATAGTAGTCTTTTTTTCTTTTTCTTTTTTCTTTCTTTTTATGGGATTTATTATTATTATTATTATTATTATTATTATTATAAAAATTAGTCTGTATTGTGGACTCTTACTACACCTACCACTAAAGCCTCTTGATTCTTGGGTATATTATGATCATTGAGCCCCTTTTCTCTTGCTAACATTATGGGCGGAGTAGTTATAAGACCACAAATAATTTCAAAAAAATTTTACCACAATTATAAGTGTTGGGAAATTTAGATCCGGTTGATAGAATTAACAAGTTTTAAATCTAAGTTGTTAATTAAATTTATTATGAATAAACCTTGTTAAAACAAACAAACATCAATATCATGCACAACGAATAGTAAATTAGACAAGATATGATGACCCAAGAAAACCAATGAAACAAATTTGTTTCACAGTAAAAAACCTGGGGGGAAACCTTCCCAAAAAGCAATTCACTATAGCAAAGGAAAGTTTCAAATCTAGTATAAAACTTTTATCTCTAGACTCCACAATCCCCGTAGATGAATTTATAGTAGAAACCTTTTACCGCTTTAGAACCTCTGAACTCTTCAATATATGAACGCTACCCTTTTGCACGGATCCAGTACATGACTAACCAATGATGCATAAATCCTAGTACATGACTAACTTCAGCAACTTGAAGAAGGTTGTTAGCTACAAAGTTCTTCAGTTCATCAACAATGAAGATCAGGAAGCTCCTTGGTCACAAAACCCTTGGCGTAAAGACGCAGTAGCTTCTTTAGAGAAAATAATGAATTAGGGCACTTTCTGCATGTGTTCTTCATGTATAACGGCCTTTAAAATAAGTCTTATATATGTCTAGGGTTGTGAAAAAAAAAATTAAAAAAAAAAAAAAAAAAAAAAGGAGCTTCTTTTAGCTTCTTGTGCACTGGTCTTGTGACTATCTTATTACATACTTTGTACTTTATGTTTATATATATGATAATGATGTATGTTTCTTCACCTACCTCTACATGTGTTGTTTCTTTTCTCTCCTTAACACATGTTTCTTTATGTACAAAATCTTTATTTCTGTTCCACACATGATGCATTGATGAGTTTTATTTAAATGTTTCAGAAAAATAGGTTGTGAAAGTTTATCATGTTGTAAACTCTTTTCTTGCAAAGTTTTTCAAGAGTTTGTAGTAGGGATAGATTTATTTTGTAATACAACAAGTGGTTATGAGTTAAGTAATTTAAGACTTCTCTCATGATTAGTTGTTTTGTTGTGGTTTTGTCATGGATTGCCAAATGGGGAAATTGTTAGAGACATATTTTATGTAATTGGCTAATCTTTTGACAAAATGCACTTTACTTGTAATTTGGTAAATCTAGGATGAGTTTAGTACTTCAAGAAACATGTTGTTTAAGTCAAGTATTAAAGCCATGAAGATTGGACCAAGAAACAAGTGAAAAAAAATTGTTCATCTAAAACTTGACAGATACCTCGACAAAAACAGTATCTATTGAGATTTAAGAATGAAGCTCAACAGAAATTGAATCTGTCGAGATTTTTGAAATCAAAATTTCCAAATCTGATTTTTGGCCCTAGCTTACATGTATGTGTAGGTTTTTTTTTTTTTTTTTTTTTTAATTTTTTTTTTCACAACCCTAGACATATATAAGACTTATTTTAAAGGCCGTTATACATGAAGAACACATGCAGAAAGTGCCCTAATTCATTATTTTCTCTAAAGAAGCTACTGCGTCTTTACGCCAAGGGTTTTGTGACCAAGGAGCTTCCTGATCTTCATTGTTGATGAACTGAAGAACTTTGTAGCTAACAACCTTCTTCAAGTTGCTGAAGTTAGTCATGTACTAGGATTTATGCATCATTGGTTAGTCATGTACTGGATCCGTGCAAAAGGGTAGCGTTCATATATTGAAGAGTTCAGAGGTTCTAAAGCGGTAAAAGGTTTCTACTATAAATTCATCTACGGGGATTGTGGAGTCTAGAGATAAAAGTTTTATACTAGATTTGAAACTTTCCTTTGCTATAGTGAATTGCTTTTTGGGAAGGTTTCCCCCCAGGTTTTTTACTGTGAAACAAATTTGTTTCATTGGTTTTCTTGGGTCATCATATCTTGTCTAATTTACTATTCGTTGTGCATGATATTGATGTTTGTTTGTTTTAACAAGGTTTATTCATAATAAATTTAATTAACAACTTAGATTTAAAACTTGTTAATTCTATNCACCTTCGAGGTACATCTTATAACTCCCACTTCTCCTAGAAACACACTTGCAACCATATTAAAAGCTGATTCTTTTTGCTTTTATATTCTTTGCATATTTTCTTTTTGAACATATCATGCATGGGCATAAATGAGAGAAAAGAAATACCCAAATGTGTAAGCCAAAACATCACAATTTTGCTATGCCGAAACACACAGATGTTATACATGATTGGTGGGCTTTAGTGGTGAAATGATTATTTATGTCTTTCTCTTAGGATTTTCTAGTTCTTCCTGTCAAAAAGAGTGATATGAGCATGAGATATAAGAGATAGTCTTAATCGTACTCATCACAAATATAAGCCACAAAGCTCACTTACTTAGTTATACATTGAAATACTCATCTAAGCTACAAGAGATACAAAGTTAAGAAACTTCTTAGGATTTTCTAGTTCTTCCTGTCAAAAAGAGTGATATGAGCATGAGATATAAGAGATAGTCTTAATCGTACTCATCACAAATATAAGCCACAAAGCTCACTTACTTAGTTATACATTGAAATACTCATCTAAGCTACAAGAGATACAAAGTTAAGAAACTTCTTAGGATTTTCTAGTTCTTCCTGTCAAAAAGAGTGATATGAGCATGAGATATAAGAGATAGTCTTAATCGTACTCATCACAAATATAAGCCACAAAGCTCACTTACTTAGTTATACATTGAAATACTCATCTAAGCTACAAGAGATACAAAGTTAAGAAATTTTGTTTCAAATGCCATCCAAGATATACAAGTATACAAAACACACACTGTTTTTGTATTTTTCTGATTTTTTTCAATTTTTTTTTTTAAATTTTGAAATAAACAAAACAAAAACTGAAAAACAAACAAACAAAACAAGCAAACAGCTATAAAGCATAAAAACTAGATGCAAATGCATGAAAGCATGATTCCAAAAACACAAGAAATCAAGTAAAAGAGAGTCCTACTCCAGATAGAAAGAATTAAAGTAGAGAACAGATAGAAAAGACAATTAAGTTTTAGGCTCCTTTCTCACCCACACAGCACGAGTCCTTAGCCGTGAAGATGAAAAAACACATGTCCTAGTATGTCTACTAAAGGACATAGAAGAATTAGAATTCTCTTAAAATTGAGTAAAAAAGCTCAAAACTTTTAATAACTCTCCAAATAAAGGTGTTGAACCTTGAGAGGAAACTTGTAAACATGTGGAAACTTGCTTATGAGGATACAACTTGAAGCAATTAGGAAGAATGTGTCCAAAAACACCACAATGGTGACAAACATGAGTAGTTTTTGACCTACTAGACTTCCTAGAGTGAGGTCTAACAAAGGATTTAGAATTAGCCAAATCAGTTTTGGATTTCATACCTTTATCACCTTTCTCAAATTGGGGCACAAAGACAGTCTTTGATTTAGAAGTCGTGGAAGAGGAGGGGCCGAAGGAAACAACATATTCTAAGCCAGTCTTATCAGAACTAGGCTTTTAAGCACTCAATACCTCATCAAGCTTTGCACTAGACATCCTCTCTATTTGAGTTCTAACTTGACTAAGCTCAACCTAAAGATTCTTAACCTTCTCTTCTAATGAGGTGTTCTCCACAACAAGAGTCTCAACTAACCTTGTAGTCTCATCTAGTTTGACTAACAGTTTAGCTTTTTCAGTTTTTACCTCATTAAGCTCTTTTCTACAAAGATGAGAAGTCTTTTCAGATTTTACAAATTCAATGCATAGCTTATCATATGCTTCCTGAAGGATCAACTTCTTGGGTACTTCATCATCAGAAGAATCCTCACTATCACTAGCACTCTCCACAATCACCTTATTGGTTGTGGCAGCAAAAACCGTAAAGTGACCACATTCATCAACATACTCATCAGAAGAGTCATTTTCAATATCACTCAATGTAGCAACCAACCCTTTACCTTTTGAATTCTTGATCTTTTCCTTCATAAGATAGTTTGGGCACTCTATCCTCATATGACCAAAACCTCACTTATGGCACTGGATGAGGGGTTTCTCATTCTTGCACTTCCTAGAGGATTCAGATTTCCTAGGGGCTTTGTTAGGCCAAAATGGACTTTTGCCCTTTTTTTAAAAAAAATATCTAGCAAAATACCCCATGTCTGAAACTAATTAGGGAAATGCCCCTATTTTGAAACTCAATTTTTTAAAAATCGAGTTTCAAATGTATAACTCGATTTTTAACTCAATTTTTGGAACATCGAGTTATAGCGAACGAGGACTTAGAATTTTTCTTTTGGAACTTGAGTTCTAAATTTTTTTTTTTTTTTTAATTTTCAATTCGCTATAACTCAATTGTCCAAAAATCAAGTTTTAAATTGAAACTTGATTTTTAGAAAATCGAATTTCAAAATAGGGGCATTTCCCTAAATAGTTTCAGATATGGGGCATTTTGCTGAAATGTTTTGGTGAAAAGGGAAAATGCCCATTTTCTTTAGCTTTGTTCTTATCCTTTTTCCTATATTGGAGAAGTTTGATAATCTCATTAGCTATGAAGGTTAAGTCCTCATCCTCATCCTCATCCTCATCTTCATCTTCATCTTCAAAGTCATCACTCTCTTCCTCTATACCCTTAAGAGCCATGTTCCTACTCTTTCCACCTTTTCCCATTTTACCTAATCCCATCTCATAGGTTTGAAGGTTCCCTACAAGCTCAGTCAAAGGAATTTGATCAATGTCCTTCACTTCTTCAATGGCAATGATCTTGGCATGGAATCTTTCAAGTAGGGACCTAAGGATTTTCCTAACAATTTTGGGTTCCGCAATAGATTCTCTAAGATTGAATGTAGAATTCACAATATCCTTGAGTTTAGCATAGAACTCATCAAGGGTCTCATCCTCCTCCATCCTTATTTCTTCAAAACTGCTAGTGAGTCTTTGAAGCTTAACGGTCTTAACTGCCTTGGTACCTTCATAAGTGGTCTCAAGAATAATCCATGCTTCCTCAGCAATTCATGGATGATATTTTCTTGAATTCCTCATTGGTCACACTACTAAACAGAGCATTCAAAGCCTTACTATTGAAATTTGCCGCTTTGAACTTTGCTTCATCCCAATCCACCGGCTCTTCCTTTGCCTTAACCCAGGCGACTTCAATAGCTTACCATACTTTTTCATCAAGAGCCTGCAAAAACGTTTTCATACGAACTTTCCAGTACACATAGTTAGTACCATCAAACAAATGAGGAATCAAAAGAGATTGTCCATGATCCAGGACAATGGGGGTCAAGAATCACACTTAGGAAATTAAACCAATTAGAGTGTACCCGCTCTGAAAGCACTTGTTAGGAAATTTAGACCCTAAATGGTAGAATTAACAAATTTTAAACCCAGGTTGTTAATTAGATTTATTATGAATAAACTTTGTTAAAACAAATAAACATCAATATCATGCTCATCGGAATGGTAAATAAGACAAGATATGATGACTTAGGAAAACTAATGAAACAAACTAGTTTCATAGTAAAAAATTTGGAGGGAAACCTTCCCGAAAAGCAATTCACTATAGTAAAAAAAAGTTTCAGATCTAGTACAAAACCTTTGTCCCTAGACTCTACAATCCTCGTAAATGAACTTACAACAAAAATCTTCTACTGCTTCAAAACCTCTGAACTCTTCAATATATGAACGCCACCCTTTTGCACAGATCTCAATATGTGACTAACTCTAGCAACTTCAAGAAGGTTGTTGGCTACAATACTCTTCATTTTATCAATAATGAAGATCAGGAAGCTCCTTGGTCACAAAACCTTTGGCGTAAAAATGTTGTAGCTTCTTCAGAGAGAATAATGAATTATGGCACTTTCTGCATGTGTTCTCCATGTATAACGGCCTTTAAAATAAGCCTTATATATGTCCAGGGTTGTGAGAAAAAAAAACCCTACACATACATGTCAACTAGGGCCAAAATTCAGATCTGGAAATTCTGATTTCATAGATCTCGACAGATTCAGCTTCTATCGAGCTTCTATCAAGCTTTGTTCTTAAATCTTAATAGATATTGTTTCTGTCAAGGTATCTATCGAACTTTAATGAACAGCTTTTCTTCACTTGTTTCTTTGTCCAATCTTTATGGCTTTAATACTTGGTTTGAGCAATATGTTTCTTGAAGTACTAAACCCATCCTAGATCTACCCAATTACAAGTAAAGTGCATTTTGTCAAAGGATTAGCCAATTACATAAAATATGTCTCTAACAATAAGTAGAAAATAGAACTTCCACGAGGCCTCTGTTACATGACACTTTAAGCCCACCTAAAAAAAGTTTCCCCCCACCCCCGCTAAAAAACCATCCATTCCTTAGCAATAATGTAAAATATAATATATATATATATATATATACCCAACACCCCACAGACTGTGATAAAAAGTGGCCAATTTAAATAAACCAAATTAACCAATCAATTTGTGATATAAGCGTAGATTGAACTCTAGATCTCTAATTCAACTATCAGAGACTTTACCAATTGAGCTAATTGGAATCCACATTGATGTAGTACTTTAAATAATATACGTACACAGATATAAATAATTTATTTCACATCTTTCACAATCATATGTACATATTCACATAAAACAACAACAAACGAACACAGTACATAATTTTTTTTTTTTTTTGATGATTGAACATAGTACATAATAAGCATCAAATTAAAATGATTATATATGAGCAAGTAAAAGCTAAGAGTGAGATATACTAAGCCTCTATATATACTAGTGTGTAACCCTGTGCATATGCACAGTACATTTAAAAACAATCACAATAATATATATATATATATATATATATTGTTTGCATATTGATTATGAATTAAAAGACAAACTGAAATTAACATTTATAATAATAAATGTAAAAATAGAATTAGTCATGCCAAGACAACATTTCCTAGGAGACCAATTTCTTCACCAAAATAACTTGGAAAAGAGTTTGACAAAGACCATCTTGCTAAGACATGTGTAGCTTTGTTAGCATTCCCATACACCCAATTGAACTCCAGCTGATCAAATCTTGCATATAGCAATCTGACTTCAACAACAAATTTGGATCCATTGGTCACTACCTCAACTCATTTTTGGGATTACCCTTAATTACCACATTCTAAAGCTACTTTTGACCTGCTAATTCCACTGCCCACAAAAAAGATTTGGCTTCCACTTGAATAGAGACCTTAGTATTCTCTTTTTTTGAGAAGGCAAATAAGCTACACTATAAGCCACATTCCCTGGGTGCATGTAGGATCTATGCTTCATACATGATTCTGATATCAAGTTCAACATGACATAAAATGACCATGATTGACAACATTCAGAAGAAAAAGTTGTCTTAAAAAATTTAAAACTCAGAGCTTGCCTTGAACTATGGACAATGACAATGCCTCAAGAGTCAAGGTTAAGTTATGTACATTTGATTTGTGAAGCATAAGATCAAAGATACAATTATCAAATAATATGCACCCACTATTATCCTCTGGCTCACAAATCAAACTTTAAAGTATCTTCTCTCTCAACCATGGCATTCACCCACTATTATATTATGCTATATGATTCTAATATGAAATATTTCCAGATTCATTAATATGTGAATCTTCCAAACCAAAATTCGCTCACAAATTAAGACAAATAAATAGCTTTCGTTGAGAGCTTTCATTCGTTCCACTATATTTTCTGCTATATGATACCATTGTTTCTAGCAATGCTTAGCTTCATTAAAAGTCACACATAACTAAGTCTATACTTTGAAGAGCATTACAAACTATGAAAAAAAAAAAAAAACTATTATAAAAGCTCATAAACTAAACAAATTTCTCTAATAATGGGCTGAATTTATAATTTTCCCATTTTTTTTGGTTTGTTTGTTTTTAGATATGATCTTTTCAAAGATAAGTAACAACACTCATATGGAATGCTATATTTTAGCTATTGATGAATATTTACCAGTTTTGAGTGCCATCCCCTATATTGGATCTAAGTAAATACTATCTCTCTATATTTACATATTGAGAAACTAAATATATTTTAAATTTTTAATCGATAAATTTCATCTACCTAATTGTATAAAAAACTTGTATTAAAATTTGGTCATTGTTACTAATTGTATAACTAAATTCAACTATATATATATATATATATATATTTTTTTTTTTTATAGATCTTATCTCATGCAATATGAAAATTTCTAGACATACCACTTTCAACTTAGTGTCTCCAAAAAATAAGTCATGTACATTGGACTTGGAAGAAAAAGAACTACTAGTCTTGCCCAATCATACCCTTATATTCTTACCACAAATAATTGGATTATTGGCTTTGTTTATTGTTGAGATGCAACCCAAAACAAAAAAGGCATACGACAACAACAAAATTAATAATAAATAAAATCTCCAAATAGCATTATAATGAAGTGTTGTTTCCAAAAGCCATATTTTTCAAATTAGTATGGTTGCTTATTTTAATCCTCATATAAGATCAGGAGCAAAGCCCATTTTTGGGCCCATGACATCTTCTTGAAAAAATAAATATATAAAATCCCATCTTGATCTTTAAATTTTATTATTATTATTTTTTTTTAACCTTTAAACTTTAACAGTTCACTTTTAATTCCTAAACAGTAGAAGTGTTCATTTTTCATTCCTAAATTATATATTGAAAATGTTTCACTTTCATTCTTAAACTTTAAAAAACATATATTTTTATCTTTAAAGTATTGAAAAAAATTATTTATTCATCCATATTTTTTATTATACACTATTAAAAAAAAAATTCTTACAAAGTTAAGAATGAAAAAAGAATTTTTTAAAATTTAGAGATAAAAAATAAATTTTTTTTGTAAAATTTAAAGACCTAAATATTATTTTACTTTTAAAAATTACGACACTATAGTATACGAAGAAAAAAAAAGAGAACAATAGTATTAAGAAATATCACTCTCTTTATTCAAAAAAAATAAAAAAGAAATATTACTCTCTTTATGCATGAACACCATTTCCTGCAGACATAGAAGCTCCAACAGAGGCTGAGATAGAGTTGTCAACAGGTATCTGAAGTTCGAGATCCATTCTGTTGCCGCCAGGATCTCCATCACCACCAGTGCCGGTGCCGGTGCTGATGCTGATGCTGGTTCCAGTACCGGCTCCGTTAGTCACCATTTGCCGGCCTCTGAGAGTCATTATACACTCGTGGAGTTTAGTACTGAGTGTAAGAATGAGGATTAGAAGCCTAACTATTTCCGCAACTTCTTTAACACCAAAACTGTTAAATAAAAAAAGAAGAAGAAGAAGAAGAAGAAGAAGAAGAAGAAATGTTATTAATACAGGAAAATTAAAGACGATCCTTTCAGGTGGTGGAGAGAAGAATTAGCCAGAGATATATATACAAGGCTTCTACTCATGGGAAAGGGCCTCTTCCCATGTTGCCGATCCAGCACTTTCAGCTTGATGATGCCTAGCTTGTTTTTGTTGTGCTAAATCATGCAGATAATATAAATTTTGGCAAAATTTGCCAAATAGAAAAATTAGGCGCTCAAAGCTAATTAGTACGTTAGACTGTTTTTGAAAATCGACTTTGGCAAAATCAACTTGGGGCTGGAAGACGGATGCTATAGTGGTGTTTTTTGTGCCTATAGCAGCGTTTATAGAAAACGCCACTATAGGGTATCTATAGTGGGACACCGCTAGAAAAACGCTACTATACTTTTCATTTTTCAGCCCAAATTCGATTTTACCATACTCGATTTTCAAAAATAGTTTAACTTACTAAATAACTTTAAACTCATGCCACGCGCCTAATTTTTTTGAAAAAATATACTGTTTGCCAAATTTTGCCTATAAATTTCACCTGGGCTATACTTGTCACGTTGATGTGGGTGCTAAATCAACAAAATAAGATGTGATTTGGTGAACAAAATATGTAGCAGAAGATGGAAAGAAGGAAGAGGAGAAGAAACAAGATCAAAGACCAGAAAGATAGGGTTTACTATACACAGATTTTTTATACCCGCAGGTTCAACTTCTTGGCGTGAAGTTTGAGAGATGAGTTGAAAAAGAGTTCGGTCTAACTTTTGACTTTCTTCCTTTCTTTCTTTCTTTTGTGTTCCTTCCTACCTCTCTAGGAACCCAACGCTCGTGATCTCATCTAGAAAAATACTCACGGTTCCAAAATAACAAGTACAGTAAGATTTCAAATAGAACTCATTTTCTTCTTCCTTGTGTGCATAAATAGAGCCATTCATACACTAGGGGGGTAATAGCCCCCCTAATTTTTTTTTTTTTAAATAATATAATTATATAACTATATATTTATGTACTAATTTTAGCAAATTTGTTCAATAAAAAAAATTATATTTTGTCCCTTTTATTGATCATTATAAAAGAAATACTACAGTTACAAACTTTTTATAGCATTTTACTGACTATTGAGGTAGTAAATTCTTATTGGTTTGTATCTGGGTCTATCACTTACATCATTTTTTTCTTACTAATAACCACTAATCACAACAACAATTTGTAAAAAAAAATTGGTAGATCTAGTATTTTCTTCCTTTTAAAGTCCATAAAAAAAATTATAGATCTAAAATCTTAAAAAAAAAACCATATACAAGCCCAAAATATTGGCCCAACAACAAAAATTACTGATAGGTGATCGCAAAGTTTTTTTTTTTTTTTTTTT
>NW_027069483.1:23727-54803 GCF_002906115.3 Quercus suber
GGGGGGCCGGAAATAAGCGAAAAAAAAAAAAAAAATTCAAACGCACATCCATATAGTCACTGGCGGAGCCAGAAAATTTTCTTAGGAGGAGCTAGTTAGTTATGCCTACATTGTGTTAATAGGTTAAGCCTACATTGGCTCAAAATGCAAAAAACTCAAGTTAATTTGGCCCAAATTATGGCCAAAATTAAATTACTTTATTTCACAAACTAACTTTAAGTAAACTTGTGCCTACATTTTTTTCACTGTACTAAATTATTTGTGCTTAGGTTAATAGGTTTGAACTTACCTTTTTACATTTTAAAGCTTTTCTAAGAAGTTACATCTAATGTTTCAGCATTTAGGATAAAAAATTGATTAATAGGTATGAAATTTTGAAGATTTATACAATAATTTTTGTTAAAAAAAAGTGTGAACAATGAGGTGCAAATTACTATTTAAGTGCAATTAGATCAAATCAAACAATTAAAAAATTATTTGTCCTCCTACTGTTATCAGATATAAATAGATAATCTAATATTCTAATATAAACCACATTATTATATATTATTATTATTATTATTATTATAAATAGATTTATACAATATTTTTTTTTTTTAAGGTTTTCATGGGCTTTTGAAAACTCTTGGGCTGGCTGGCTGGGGGGCCTGAGCTAAAAACCAAGGGGGGCCTAAGCTAAAAATCAAGGGGCCCAAACCTGTTTTTTTAAATTTTACATACTAAAATTTTTTTTTTTTGGACCCAGGGGGGGCCCGGGCCCCCTTTGCCCTGCACCTGGGTCCGTCCCTGATTAAAAGTTAGAGTTCTTTATATATATATATATATATATATAGCAGATATTGATTTGAAGACCAAAGTTTCTATTTAAAAGATAAAATATCATCATTATTGCTATATTTAAAGGTCCCTTGTGTGTGTATGTTTGTTTCTCAAAAAAAAAGAACGGGTAATTGTCCCACATTGCTTAAGAGAGTGTATTGTGTGTAGTATAACTTGTCCCACCCTCCCTCAAAAGTTACCATGGCTTTTGAGTGGAGTTGTGGTGTGCCTTTATGTTAGAACCCCTTTCCCTCTCCCTTGTGTGTGTGTGTGTGTTTGTTTCTAAAAAAAAAAAGGTTAGTGTTTATTTGTATTTTATATTTTATTCTTTTTGTTAGAATATGTGATTAAATAATTAAATTTACCATATTTTAATATCTTAAACTTTTGAGATAATTAGAAATTTAACATGGTATTAGAATAAAAGTTCTTAAGTTTGATCATTGTCTCCTCTACCTTCCATTTAAAATCCCACGTGTTGGGTCTCCTCATCTATTGAAAATGTAGTTTTGGCCACACGTAAGGAGAGTGTTAGAATATATGATTAAATGATTAAATTTACTATATTCTAATAACTTAAACTTTTGAGACAATTAGTAATTTAACATTTTTTTCCTTACTTCAGATCTCTCTCTCTCTTCCCTTTACTCTCTTCTCTCTCCATCGCATCTCTCAAATCACATAAATAGTGTTTTAATAAAGTATAGGGTAAAATAAATAATATGACGTAAAGTATTTTAAAAAGCAGAATCATAAACATTTAAACTAGAGTATGCAACCAAAAACCCCCACTTTTAGCAATTTGGAGTGGTTTGTTTTTGTTTTTTTTCCCCCTAAGAGTTGCAATCTAAAGTTGTTTTTCTTCCGTCCGAAATTTAAAAATTACTAGCAAGGCAATGAAGAGGTGTCACTGCAACAATGCAACCAAGAAGGACAACATAGAGATGACGTAAGGTCATTGAATGATAATATTGTTAAGCTACTCTTGTGCGACAAATGGGAAGAAAATTCCACTTTATGCAATTTGAAGTTGTTTTCTTGTGTTTTTTTCCCCCCTAAGAGTTGCAATCTAAAGTTGTTATTCTTCCATCAAAAATTTAAAAATTACTAGCAATGCAATAAGGAGGTGTCACTGCAACGGTGCAACAAAGAAGGATGTCATAGATATAACGCGAGGTCATTGAATAATATTTTTACTAAGCTAATCTTGTACGACAAAGGGAAGAAAATTCCACTTCACTGAAGTTTCGCGGCCGGCAGTGAGGTGATAGACTTCCACATTCTTTTATTTTAAAAAAATGTATATATATTTAGGTTTGTTTGGTTAGGATGAAAAAGAAAATAATGAAAAAAATTGAGGAGAGGAAATGGTGGGATGAGTACAATTTTCTTATTTTGGTAAAGAAGAAACTCATCTCCGAAAGAAAGAGGGTTAGAGTATTTTCTTCCTGGACTCAATTTTTTTCCCCTACTTCCCTAACGAAAAGAAGACAAATTTACTATTTCTCCCATATTTTTCTAATGTATATGAAAAGTGCAATGTGTACTAATTTAATCAAGTTATTTTTTTTCTTTTGTAAATTAAAATAGATGGATGTGTAATAAATTAACATGAGAGATTAAATTTTGTAAAGATGTGTAAAACTCATATTTTACCCCTCTAATCCCAACATGTAACACCATTTTATTATATATTTAAAAATAAGCACAATCACACCCAATCAATTCTAATACCCATAATTCAATAATAATAAAATTCTAATGCCCATAAATAAATCCAATCAAATTAGGAGTTTATCGAGATTTTATGCAGTGTGATAAAATGTATTGAATTTTAAGTAAAATGTTGATATGTCAATCTCTTATTGGATGGTGTAAAATATGAATTTTACACCCTATACTTACCTAATTCGGACTCTTAATATGAAACATTTACTAGTTTTATAGTCATTTTATTCAATGTCAACAAATCAAATTTGTCTAAAGATAATTGCCCTCTGGAGATATCATTTTGAATATTCCAATAGATGAATTTCTTATTATACTTCCATTCCTAGATATTGTAATATGGTGACTCAAGAATTAGCTTTGTATGCTAAGGAGACAAAGAAACCCTCGGTTTGGCTTGAGAATGTGCCTTCTATTCTCTTTACCATAGTATATGAATACAATCAATCATTTTGGGCAAAAAAAGTAAAAATAAAACTTTGAAACAAGGCAAAGATGCACCTCCTAGGCCCAGTTTCCACAATTACTGAATTACCTTCCCTTGTGAGGCCAATCCTAGCCCAAATTTAATTTGAGCTTGACCATAAAAGCCAACGATAGGTCACAAGCCTTTAATCCAATGACTTCCTTCCTACCGTCATCTGAAAATAGAACTTGCGCGTGAGGGCAAAGTTATAGTCTACAGAATATTCTATTGGCTCACAAACAAAAAACTGAAAATGGCCACCTCTTTTTTAACCCAGTCCACAAAACAATAAGATTTATTAGTGACGTAAAAACATTTTTTCACCAAATTTTTTTTTTTTGTTAAACACGCTAAATATATACCACTACGCAACAACCAATCTATTACAAAAGAGCTTTTCTTTGTCAAAAGCTAACAGATTATCCACCACAGGCGGTGGTTCATACAAAATAAGGAAGTCAGTAAGCTAAATCGCTTTCATCTTAGCAAAGCTTGTCAACTAGGGCTACCCACAAATCGGTTCGGATCGGGTTTGGGGTTGACCCGCAACTGACCCAATGGAATCAGGTGAATGGAAAATGGACCCACGGCCGACCGAATGTTCAGGTCGAAACCGTTGGGTGATATCGAGTCTAAATCCCAACAAAATAAAGATCAAAACCCAATGAAGAAAGAAATCAAAACCTAGAGTCCCAGACAACGAAGAAATCAAAGTTCAAATAACACAAACCAAAACCAAAAATACAAGATCCATGAGACTGAAACAAAAAGGAGGTATATAAGACTAAACCCACACCAACACCACCATTCCTTTGCCCACCATCACCACATCCACAAGATCAGTACAATTTTTTTTTTTTTTAAATAAAATAAAACTTTTTTTTTTTTTTTTACTGACCCAAAGGCACAGACTACAGAAGATCAGGGGAAGGATTCATCAACGATGACAGCGATAAACCCAATTCGGCGATGGCGACAGTAATGAGGCTAGGGTTAGGGGTGGCAATAGAGCCCAACTCGGCAACAGTGGCAAAGGGTTAGGGATTTGAGAGAGATCAAAGAGGGTGAGAGATTGGAGAGAGTGAGAAAATTTTCTAAAACTAATAAGGGTTGAGTTGAGAAAGGGCAGGCGTGTTCAGCGTAGAAAGTGAGAAGTGAGAACCCAGGTCCATGATTTTCCTTTTTGGAAATTCTGGGCGGTCGGGTCGGTTTATACAAGTTAGAATTCAAGGGACCTGTAACCGACCCGCAAAACCAAAATTTAAAATTATTAGACCTACACTCGACCCATTTAGGCATTCGAATTCACCCATGGGTCTTCAGGTTAGACGAGTGGATCGGGTTTGAAGGGTTAATGGACAGCCCTACTGTCAGCACATCTATTAGCTTCCCTAAAAATATGAGTCACTGTGCAATTAGGGAAGACTCTGATCAGGTTCCTACAATCATTCAAAAGGGGTTTTAACATGAGATTAATAAAGGAAGGGTTAGTAAGTAAATGTTCAAGAACATCAGCATCTAGTTCTATACTTCTATATTAATATTTTTTTCATCAATTAACATGATTGAATAATGTTAGGGACACACTCACACACCCAAATCCACAACATATTTTGTTGTGATTTATTTATAATCAAATATTTTCAAGGGCATGGTAAACATGATGTTACTCAAATTTCAATTTACAACTTTAGCAAGTTGTGAAAAGGATAATGAAAATTTTTATACCACAATCAACTCAAATGGATCAAGCATTCAGTAATGTAATCAAACACTAATACACATCAATGTTATCAATTCTGTTCTAACCAAAAAAATTCTGTTATGGTTTATTAATTGGTACAAATCACTCATATGTTTCATCTCGGCCTAAATTCTAGTTTATTCTAATTTGTTCCGTTAAATTTTGGCCGTATGTGAACAAAACATTAAGCTTTTTTATTGGCTCAAGTTTTTAATTTTATTCTTAGAATATGGAATTTGGATTTGATTCTTTTATTTGATATCACTGTCAAGAGAAATTGGAGCAAATTGAGTTATTTATTTGATTCATCATAAATATTTCCATGATTTGATATTTGAAATTTGGTGTATTAGGCTAAACTATAAATTTATTTTAAAATTAATGTCCTCATTATATATATGGTAGTATTAAAAATGTTTATGATTTGGTTTTGTATAGATAATTTGATATGTTATACACCTTTTTGATGAATTATTTTGTGTTAGTAGAGGTAACTATGAAATGGTAAGTCAAAATTAACTAATATTAAAATGTTTCGTTTTAATATACAAACTGTAAGAATGTCAATTTTGATACATGCCATTTAGACATTATAAAATGAGATCCTACAAAATACATAAATAAATAAAAATAATACAATTAGATTTTTTTATGTGTGAAAAATATAATACGGTTAGATTTAAACCTAAACCTTAAGGATGCATGTAATTCACGTCTACCAATTCCAAGTATACTATTTTTTCTCTCTTTTAAATAATAAGAATTTTTGAAAGATAATTTTTTCAATTAAATATATAATTATGTAAGTGTATGGTAGGACCCATCCCTTTGTGAGAGGGAGAGAGTATACTTCCGGAATACACAATAATTTTCTCTTAAAAAAGATAAGTTAATTTCCATGCAAAGACATTGTGCAGTGAAGTTTTAGAACTCTTAAAAGGCATCATTTTTTTGAAACTCCATAAAAAGGAAACTAATTAAACACATGTATATATGTATATATAGGAGGCTTGAGATTTATTTAGGCCATGCTATTCTCCATCTTCACCTTTAATAATAAGACTATCACACTCTACCCTCTGGGACACAAAACACCATAAGCAGCAAGCATATTAAAGATTCTAAGAATATTTCATTCACTTTGAGGTTTTGAGGGAATTTTGATAATTTTTTAGGTTTCGAGGTTATCTTGATCATTTTTTAGATTCTAAGAGTATTTCTATCTTTTTTATAGGTTTTGGGGATATTTTGGTTATTTTTTAAGCTTTGGGAGCATTTCAGTCGTTTTTTAGGTTTTGGGATCTTTTGATCATTTTTTTTAGGTTTCGAGATTATTTCAGTCATTTTTTAGGTTTAGGAGTATTTTTGTCATTTTATCAGTTTTGGGGTATTTTGGTAATTTTATATGTTTCAAGAGTATTTCAGTCATTTTCTAGGTTTAGGGGGTATTTTGGTTATTTTATAGATTTCGGGGTATTTTTGTCATTTTATATGTTTAGGGGGGCATTTTGGTAATTTTTAAGTACATTGTTATTGTTTACTCTTAGAAAAACATTGTTATGTTTCAGGGGTATTTTGGTCATTTTTTAGCTTTAGGGTGCATTTCGGCAATTTTAGAGGATTTTAGGAATTCTTTGGTCATTTTCAAGTTTTAGGGGCAATTTGGTAATTTTGATTATTGGGTAATTAGGTAGGTTGAGGTTTACCCATAATAATTTTGTTGAGTTAGGTTTAAGTTAAATTTAATTAGTTGAATGGGCAATAATGGGTAAATGGGTAATATCTAAACCCTACCCAAAATATTTGGGTAATATCCAAACCCTACCCAATTACCTTCTACCCATTAAGAACTGGGTATTACCCAGAATAATTGGATCGGGTAGGGTTGGGTATCTATTACCTAATGGGTATGGGCATCCCTAAAAGCAGGTATTAATTATCTTTTAAATAATTGATGTGGCGAAATGCTATTGGTGAAAGTTGTACATGAAACTCAAAACACCTTTCTTTAGACTACTACCATAGAGTATATACATTATTCCATGTATAATAGAAAAAAAGTGTAAAATTTACACAATTTTACCTAAAAGTGACCCACATCAGTTCGTATATAATTATTTAAACTTAAAAATTTGCTACAGTAATTGTGTAAATTTATACTGATACCATTCATTTTGCATTTAATTGTTTATTTTCTCTTGACGTATCTCGAGAATGAATGAAGAAAGTAGATAGTGGCTGTCTTTTTTTTTTTTTTTTTTTACAAGATAGAATTTCTACTTTAACCTAATCTAAGCGTTTATGTGTGTGAAACTCTCTCCTAGAGATTTGAACCCCGGCCTTTGCCCCCCACACTCCACAAGCACTTATACTTGTGTAGTGAGCATCACACCAAAGGTGTGCGGTGGTGTAGATAGTGGTTGTTATGTGTGAAGAAAAGAAAAATAATTTTAAAAAATAAAAAAATTGATATTTTAATGAAATGTAACAATGTTATTAATTTTGTTCCGTTCCGTTCCGGTCGAAATGGCCGAAAAATTTCGTACCGCTATTCAAACTGGAATGACACGCCCCCCCTGTTCCACTTCGGATAAAATTTCAGCCTATTCCAGTGTGTTTCGGGAATTCCGGTTCATTTTGGTGAAATCCGGCTGATATTCAAGATTCGGCTGATACATGTTCAATCACTCAAGATGAGCCTCATTGCCTCAGTGAAAAAAAAAAAAAAAAGAAGAAGAAGAAGAAGAAGAAGAAGATGAAGATGAGAACAAAAATTAAAAGATGAAATTAGTGTCAACAAAATTACAGGGTAGTAGACCTGAAGAGAAATCCTTGGAGATGAACAATGCTGAGATAGAAGGTTTAGTGAGAGACAGAACTTTTGAAGAGAAGAGTATAGAGAGAACTTAAAAGACATTTCGAATGTATGGTTGTGATGAGGTTTGGAACATGGGAATATTGTGATCGGTGATAGATGGGACTTAAAGAGAAAGATGAAAATAGGGTAAGAGAAGACCAAAGACATGTGTGACATGGAAGAAAGAAAAGTTAAAAAATGAATCAAAAGATATGAAGATATGGCAATCAGTGCTGGGATCTGTTTAGAGAAAATGAATGAATAGGGAAAACTGAAAATTAAAATCATTCTTTTATATAATTAAATTAACTAAATATTGAGGTTTAAGACTTAAGATTTAAGACTAAATATTTTGTATTATTTGATATTTAGTTATTGACTTGTAAATCTTCTTATTGTGTGAATTGTGATGTTAAATTGATGTTATATTGATGTTTAAGACTTAAGAGTTAAGACTAAATTATTAGTATTATTTGATATTTAGTTATTTATTTATTAGAATTGACAATCTTATGTTCTACAAGAATATATATAAATTATTTTTTAGGTATCTCAAAACACCCTGAAACGGTATGCTAAAATTGACCAGTACCGAAATATTCAATTCTACTGGACAAATTAAAATGGGATCCGAAACGGCATTCATAACGTTGAAATATAATGTAAAATAGATAACCTAGGTATTTTAAAAATTGAATATGTAAAAAAATAAAATAAAATAAAGTAAATTCTTATATTAAAATAAATAATAATTTTTGTTCCAATAGTATCATGTGGGCGATGGTGAGGGTTATTGGGAAAAAGTATTTTTGCGCTGTCGCAAATAGTTTGCGCCAAGAGGATATTAGACTCAGCCCTCCTTTGTCTGGGTCGTGAGCAGAACTACCAAAGAGTCATTTGTCTTCCCAAAACTAATATTGCGCTATCCTGCACGGAAAGAGAAAAAGGCAATTATTTCTCCTTCGAGAATCGAGACTAAATTGTGTCAGCTGAAGCACCGTGTCAGCTATTTAAATAGTTACAGCTAAATACCAAATTAAAGAATCTCCTTTTCTTCCATGCGTTGTGATTTGGGATTTAATAGAGTTGTTATTGTTTTGAGAGCGGAAATGTCGGCTTAAGTTGATGTCTTTTACCCTAAAAAAAAAGGAAGTTTATGTCTTTTCCGAATTATCTTTCTGCTCTATACACATGCGATGCAACATTTCTCTAGCGCTAGATAACACACAAATGAGAGCAAAACTTTGGGCTATCTTGGACCAGCCAATATTGTTTTTTTTTACACTAGCGGAAGATAACACACAAATGAGTACAAAAAAATACAACTATACAACTGTGAAAACAAATGAGAGCAAAGCTTTGAGCTATCTTGGACTAGCCACTATTGTCTTTTTGCACAATGTATCTGAAAACTTTGCGCTATCTTGGACTAGCCACTATTGTCTTTTTGCACAATGTATTTGAGTTTATGGTAGAAAGGAAGATTTAATTAAAACTAGGCAGCAGATACAAAACGTTCAGGATATACCCCAGCTACAGGTTCCAGGAGATTCGGTACCCGGAATCAGTTTTGCTTTGAACCTCACATGCATCATTTTCCAGTAGGCCCCACATTTCCCATATAGATGCATCCCATGCATCAATTGAATCCTCTGCTTCATTCCTTCTCCTGCTTCTCACACGGTTTACATTTTTTGCACAACGTCCCTCGCTCTTCCTAATTCCTATACTTGACAATTCTAGGCAATCGTCTCCTCCTATGGCAAGGTAACACTAGCTAGCTAAAGTTATATGTGTGAGTTCCTTTTTCTGTAATATTGATACTTTTTTTTTTCTTTTTTTTTTTTTTTTGCAACAACTTGCATTTCAGCGTTAAAGATGTCACGGAAATCGTGACCCTCCTGATTCTCATTCTTAAACTCATTGCTAAACTCCGCAAGTGTATAAGATATTTCAGAAGAGGTGGTTGGCAGCAAGACGACGGTGACGGCACTACCAACAACAAAATGGGTAATGAATCTGACAACTCTTTTGTAGCCTCTGTTGAAGCTTCTACATCTGCAGGAAAATGGCGTTCATAATGCATATAGTACTCTTTCTTATTATTACTTAGAATTCCATGCTTTTTTTTTTTCTTTTTTTTTTTTTTCCTTCTAAGGTTTAGTTCAATAAGAGCATGGTGTAACTTCTCCTTTTGGTGTTATGGAGGTCTCTTAACTAATGATGCTACTGGTGTTTTGTATACCCGAACCACTGGGGGTGTAACTGTTTCTTTTTTGAGATGTGCTACGTTCACAATATTTTTACAACAAATTATAGATGGTTAGTTGTTATTGGTTCAAATTTGAACTTAACACTAAGATTACTTTTTTACTTCAACAATAACAACCAGTAACAACCTGCCACTTAAGATTTGTTGTAAAAATTTTGTGAAAATATTGTGGATATATCATTTCTCTTCTTTTTAATCTAATCTAATTATCTCCTCTTTACCAAAAAAAAAAAATAATAATAATAATAAGAGCATGGTAAGGTGTTTTCTTTTCTGACAGAGAGACAAGTTTTTCTTGGGGCCGTTATACCATCATTGTAGATGTAGTACTATGGGCCCAAGAATGGGCTTTGTTCTTGATCTTCTCAGTCGGCCCTTTCTTATGCACTGTTTCCTTAATAGGGTTCATCTAGGGTGTGTATTTTATGGTTTGTGTAGTGGTCGTTATGTTGATTAAAATTTAATCTCATTCATCCCCACCAAAAAGAAAAAAGAAAAAGATAAGAAAAGAAAATTGAGATGTGAGATTGGTGGATCTACTTTTTGTTTTGTAAATGTGCGGGCCAAATGAGGTGCAAATGGACCGCGCCTCACGTGGGCTCACAACTTATTTGAGAAGTGGGTAAAGGATTTCCCACAATGGGGCAGAGAGGCCCAATGAGATCACTTTTCTCCCTTTACTTGGCTATCTTTTTCCTCTCGCCCTCTCTCTCTTTCTCTCTTCCTGTCAAGATTCTTCAACCCCCCATCCACTCTCCCACCTCTCTTATTTATAGTACTCTGATTAGTGGGGTGTTATGATTGTTTTTGCAATTAGTGCAATGAGAGGTCCAATGTCATCAATTATAAGTGGCTGGTTAGGTGGGAGTGGGGTGTGGTGAAGATGGCTTTGGAACTTGATTCCCACTTCAGCGAGTATGACCGGCAGAAACGCTTCAGGGTATTACCGGTCATGGTCATGGTGGGATGCTCGGCAGTTATCTTGCCTATGTTGTCCGACAATAGTTTCTCGAGCATACACTAAGTGGTAAAACTTGGGCCTACACCCTGTGTGGGCTTTAGGGTGGGATCCTAGAAAAAGAAAAGGAAATGGGAACAATGGGCCATAGCATTCGTGTTTGAACTCAAGGCCCAAATGGGCGTGGTCATCTCGAGGCCGTACACTAGCCCCCTCTTGATTCATGTCCGGCACGCGGGCAGAATCAAGAAACCCGATGGGCGCATTCGTTAGGGAAGGTTAAGGGGTGGCAGTCAGTGCGATTTCAGAGACCCATTAATGCGCCATTAAAAGACGTGCCGTTTCGACTCATTGGGCTTAGCTATCATCATTACCTGACGGTTCGTGAACCGAAGACGTGCGTGTGTCAGTTGGCGCCCGCATGAATCCCTCATTAATGGAGCCTCATTATTGTCATTGGCATAGTTTCCCTCTTCCTTTGTCCTCTATAAATAGTTCATCCCAACTTATTTCTTCATTTTCCAACTCTCCACTCTCAGAATTTTCTCTCTGCTGAGCATTCACCTGCGCACCTATTCACCTACCCAGAGCCTTTCCTCCTAACCTAGAACCCAAAGTAAGTTCCCTACCTCTCGCTTTTTCTTCAGCATTTTTCTTCGTGTTTCCCTTTTTGATTTTAGATTCTAGGATGGGGCACGCTTTCCTTTTAAATACTGCAGCATCCTTAGCCACGTTTAGGCAGAAATTTGATATTCCTAATGACGTGGATGTGGCATATTGCCACGAGAGCGAATTCGACCTCCACAGAGGGGATCAAACTGCCTTTTTTCCTCTAATGGCAGTCCTTGAGGGTGGGGTTAGGTTTCCCGTGGACCCCCTCTTATTAGACACACTTCAGTATTACAGGTTGTGCCCCGACCAACTACCTCCCAACTTTTACCGGGTTGTTAGTTGTGTTAGTAGGTTGAACCATACATTCAGTTTGCAGTTAAACCATCACGATATAAACCATATGTATAGCCTGTGCGGGAACAAAAACACAAATTACTATTTAAAGATTAGGGATAAGCGGGTATGGCTGATATCATGCCTGCCTGACTCAAATAGGAATTCTGCCGGGGAATACGTCCGGGTGCTTGGCAACTGATTTGCCGGGGATATTCCCCCTCCTCTCACTCGCCGCGAAGTGGGTTTGTATTAACTCCTGACCTTACTGCCCTTGTTTGATAACTGTGCTTACTTACCTAAATTCCAATACATCCACATTTATGTTAATATTTTCTTCGTTCATTTTTTTCATTTATTATTTTATATATTTATTATATTATATTATTTTATTTATTATTTATTATTTTTATTCATACTTAATTTCCTGAACGCCCGATAACTCATGGAGCACCGAATACCGAGAGTTTAGACCAAGGATCCTCTCTGTCTGACGGTGAGCGTCGTACCGGGGATGAATTCCTGTCCTTAGGAGTTTTAGGCTAAGGTTTCCTCTTGCCCGGTGATGGATATCGAACCGGGGATAGGTTTCTGTCCTTAGAAATTTTAGGCTAAGGTTTTCTCCTGCTAGCGATGGATATCGACCCGGGGACAGGTTTTTGTCCTTAGGAGTTTTAGGCTAAGGTTTCCTCCTGCCCGATGATAGATATCGACCTAGGGGCAGGTTTCTATCCTTAGGAGTTTCTTTCAAAGTTTCCGGTTTCTTGGCAATGATGATCGTACTAGGACCAACCTATAGAGTCAAGCATGTGTGCACGGGTAATTTTTCTGTCGTCATTAGTGATACGTGGGAAAGGCGTTGCCTTTAACTTACAACATGGCTTACAACAGATCAGTGGTAAAATTTCTTAAGATTATGTACATTCCACGGCCGAGGTAATGGCCCCTCATCCAAGTCCACTAAGTAATACGCCCCTGAGCCAGCGATTGCAGTAACTGGGTAGGGCCCTTCCCATGTCTAGGCTAGCTTCTTGGAGTTCATATCTCGCATGTTCCCCACTGCTTTCCTTAGCACCAAGTCTCCGGCACTGAACTCTTTTGTTTTTATGCATCGGTTGTAACGCCGAGCAAGCTTTTGCTGATAATCGGCCAATCGTATGGTAGCTGATTCTCGACACTCTTCTATCCAGTCCAAGCATCCCCTCATCAGCTCACTATTTTGGGTGTGGTCGAAACCCTTTACTCGTGCGTTGCAAAGGTTTACCTTAGCTGGTATCACTGCTTCCACTCCGTACGTCAAGGAAAATGGAGTCTCACCGGTTGATCTTCTTGGAGTTGTTCGGTATGCCCACAAAACGCTTGGTAGCTCCTCAGCCCATCTACCTTTCGCCCTGTCCAATCTTTTCTTTAGCCAACTCAGGATCACTTTGTTGGTGGCTTCGGCTTGACCGTTGCTTTGCGGATAGGCTGGCGTTGAATACCTGTTTTTGATGCTAAGATCACTACAAAAGGCACAAAAAGCTTTGCTATCGAACTACAGTCCGTTGTCAGATATTAGCGACTTTGGAACCCCAAACCTCATAACTATGTTCCTCCACACAAACTTCTTGACGTCCACGTCCCGAATATTGGCCAAAGCCTCTGCTTCCGCCCACTTCGTGAAGTAGTCAACGGCCACCAATATAAACCTTCGGTTACCTGTTGCTTGGGGAAACGGGCCGAGGATATCTAGCCCCTACTGCGCGAAGGGCCATGGACCGCTTACCGAGTTCAGATGCCCTGCTGGCTGATGGATTAATGGGGCGTGTTTTTTACACTGTTCGCACTTCCTTACGTACTCGGCGGCATCCTTCTGCATCTGTGACCACCAAAACCCCAGAGTCATTGCTCGGTGAGCCAATGAACGCCCCCCCTACATGACTGCCACAAACTCCCTCGTGCAACTCGACCAGAAGCTCGCCCATCTTCTCTGGGTGCAAACATAAAAGATATGGCCCCCCAAAAGATCTTCGATATAGCTTGCCGTCTACCGATAACCAGTACCTGGGTGCTGTGCAGCGAACCTTGTTGGCCTCTTTTTCATCGCTTGGGACTCGATCCTCGGAGAGGATATCAATGATTTGGTCCATCCAGCACGGACTGAGCATCGTAATCATGGCGATGCCAACCTTGGTGACGTTAATGCAATCTGTCATAAAGATACTTGGCACTGCTATCAGCTCCACTTTAATCAGCCGAGGAACCTCTTCCGTTACTGACGACGCTAACGTGGCCAAGGAATCAACATGTCTGTTCTACGTCCGGCCTACTTGGGACACCTTCACGGTGCTAAACTTGTTCATAGGCTCCCTTGCTAATTGTAAGTATGCTTTCATCCGAGGATCCTGAGCTTCAAATGTTCCCTGCACTTGGCACATAACCAACTGAGAATCCGAATGTATTTCTACCTCCCTAGCCCCCATCTCCGAGACAACCCTCAATCCGACGAGGAAGGCTTCGTATTCGGCTTCGTTTTTAGAGGCTCTGAACCCCAGCCTAAAAGAGTGCTCCAACCTTATTCCCTCCGGCGTGATAATAACGATCCCTGCTCCAGGCCCCCAAAGCGTTTGACGTGCCACTACGAATACTTTCCACTGGCGAGCTTCCACATGACACACCATTCCCTCGTCGATCTTGGGAGAAAACTCGGCAATAAAATCTGCGAGGACCTGGCCTTTCACCAAACTCTGTGGCCGGTACCGTATATCGAAAGAGCCCAGACAAATCGCCCATCTGGCTATCCGGCCCGTGAAGTCTGACCTCCTCAACAACGATTGCAGGGGATACTCTGTCAGGACATACACCGTATGAGCTTGAAAATAATGCGGCAACCTTCTCATGGCGTGTATCAAGGCTAGCACCAGCTTTTCTAGGGGCAGGTACCTTGTCTCGGCATCAACTAAAGTCTTGCTGATGTAATATACGGGTTGTTGAATTCCTCAATCACTGAGTAATACGGCACTGACAGCGTGATCGGACATTGACAAGTACATGAGCAAGTCCTCCTCGAGCTCCGGGGCGGTCAACATAGGCGCTTGCACCAAATAGTTCTTCAAATCCTGATTATCACATTCTTCGTCCCATTGAAACCCTTTCCATTTCTTCAGAAGTTGATAGAACGGTCTGCAGCGATCGGCAAATTTGGAGATGAACCAGTTAAGGGCGGCTAGCATCCCTGTTAACACTTGCACCTCCTTTGGATTGCTCGGCGGCTTCAGTCGCTTCACGGCATCTATCTGGTCTGGATTGACTTCTATTTCTTGGTTAGTGATTAAATATCCAGAAATTTACCAGCCCCCACTCCAAAAGCACACTTCTCGGCATTCAGGCGTAACCTATGTTGCCGAAGTACCTCAAACACCCCTCTGAGGTCTTCCACATACTGCACCTCCTGCTTTTCACCACCATGTCGTCAATATACACTTCAACGGTCTGTCCTATCTTATCTCGGAACATTCTCGTCATCATCCGCTGATAGGTGGCTCCGGCGTTTTTCAACTCGAAGAGCATCATAGTGTAGTGATAGTTAGCCCCCGGTGATATGAACACTGTCTTTTCCTGATCCTCGGGAGCCAACGCAATCTGGTGATACCCTTGAAAAGCGTCCAAAAAACTCATCCTCGTGTGCCGGAATGTGGCGTCTACTAACTGGTCGATCTTTGGCATGGGAAACGGGTCTTTCGGACATGCTCGATTCAAATCTGTGAAATCCACGCAGACCCTCCACTTGCCGTTTTTCTTCCTCACTACCACGGTTTTTGCTAACCATTCCGGGAAATAGATCTCCCTTATTGCCCCGGCCTCCTCCAACCTTTGGACTTCTGCCTTTACCGCTTCAACGTGTTCCTTAGCTGACCTTCTCGGCCTCTACTTCTTAGGAGGGAAAGTGGGGTCTACATTAAGTCTGTGAACGATGAATTCGGGATCCATTCTAGGCACATCGTATGGGCTCCAAGCGAACACGTCCACATTTTGTACGAGGAGTAATAATATCTCCACCTTGTCCTGATCCTTCATGCTTTCTCCTATTTGAAAGTACTTGTCCAAGTCTGGTAATACTTTTACCTTGACCATATTCTCGGCACACCCAGTCCCCTTCTCCTCTTGTGAACTCTGTAATTGCTATAAAGGAATTCCCGGTGACAGGTACTTCTACTCGGCTTTCTCCTCATGGTCGGTCCGATCTTTCTTCCAACTGACTAGTGCGACTAAACATTGTCTGGCCGCCTGTTGGCTCCCTCGTACCACGGTGATACCTTGTTCGGTGGGGAACTTGACTCTTATGTGCAGAGTGGACGGGACAGCCCCCATTGCATGGATCCACGGCCTTCCCAGTGTGGCTGTGTACGGGGAGAAGGAAGCAACTACTATGAACGACACCACTACCTCCTTGCCTTCCATATTCACGGGCAGAGAGATCTGCCCCTCGGGAACTACCACTTTACCGTTGAACCCAACCAAGGGTATGCTATAATTTGAAACATTTTTATTAATACCGTTTCGGACCCCGTTTCGGTTTGTCCAGTGGAATGGAATATTTTGGTACCGGCCAATTTCAGCATACCGTTTCAGGGTGTTTCGGGGTTCTTAAAAAATAATTTATATATATTCATGTTGAACATAAAATTGTCAATTCTAATAAATAAATAACTAAATATCAAATAATACAAATCATTTAGTCTTAACTCTTAAGTCTTAAACATCAATATAACATCAATTTAACATCACACAATAAGAAGATTTACAAGACAATAACTAAATATTAAAAAATACAAGATTTACTCCTCCTCCTCATCATCATCCACGAGAGAAGGATCAAATTCATCATCAAAAGAACTCCCAAGAACTACCAGCACCCATTGGACCTTTACTCTCTATCTCTTTTTTTATTTTTATTTTTAATAATAGGCCAAATTCGGTACCGACCGAAATTTGCATCTCGGCCGAAATTGGCTGGAATTGACCGGAATGGATCGGAACGGACCGAAATTTGACCTGAGGTGGAACGTGGGGTATTCCGGTACCGGTTTCCATACCGGTACGAAAAATTCCGGCCGGAACGGAACGGAATCAATAAAAATGCTTCGAAAGATCCTCGTTCCTCAACCCGAGCCCCTTGAAGAGGTCTAGGTACATAACCTCAGCCCCACTTCCCTGGTCTATCATTATTCTCTTCACAACGAAGCCGTCTATCCTGGCCGTGACTATCAATGCGTCATCGTGCGACTGAATTGTTCCTTCCAAATCGCTATCGTTGAAAGCAATTGGCTCTCGGGTGAGTCTTATCTTCTTTGTGGGAGGCTGCATGCCCGAACTTCCTTCTACTGACACTACTGTCAACACCTCTTTCCCCCTTGCCGTAGTGAGGCCCTTCGGGGCAATGTGGATAACGTCAATTACCCCTAGAAGGGGTGGAAGGGGATTCCCTCTCTGTGGTACGCCCTGCCCTGCTCCTCGATTCCTGGCATCCATCACAAACTCCTTTAGATGCCCAGCCTTAGCCAGCTGCCTGGGATGATCCCTCAACACTCGGCATTGCTCGGTGGTATGTCCCTTGTCTTTATGGTAGGTGCAGTCTAGGTTCGGATTTCTCCTAGAGGGGTTTCCACCCATCCGGTTTGGCCACCTAAAATATGGTTCATGTTTAATCTTATCCATGATTTTGTGCACAGGCTCCTTGAACATCATGTTTACCTCCCCTACCGGTGCTTCTGGTTCTTGAATTCTCAAATTCCCCCATGCCCTCGATTGAAAACCACTCTGCCGAGGACGATCTGTCATCTGCGCCTTGCCTTTACTTTGTATCCTGTCATCTTCCAGCCGTTTATACTCTTCAATACGCCTCATTAGCTGCCTCATATCCTCGGGAGGTTTCTTAGTTAACGACTCCCTTAGCCCTGACTCCTCGGGCAATCCCATTCTAAAAGTACTTACAGCAATCTTCTCGTTCCCTCTGCCAATCTCATTGTAGAGCTCCCAGTATCGACTAGCATAATTACGAAGGGTTTCCCCTGCCCTTATCTTCATGGATAGCAGTGCGTCTATCGGTTGAGGCTCCCGGCTACATGTTACGAACCGGGTCCCAAACTCTTGTATCAGCTCTGCGAAATTGTGGATGGAGCCCTTACGCAACCCGTTGAACCATCTTAAAGCTGTGGGACCAAGGCTGGAGGGAAAAACCTTGCACATCAGAGCGTCATTGCGGGTATGCAGAGACATCATTTGGATATAGTGGCTGACGTGCTCCACCAAGTCCGTTTTCCCATCATACGAATTGAAAGGTGGGCGCGTAAATCTGTCCGCATTGGTGCCCGCTCAATGTCTGTTGAGAACGGGGATCGAGCTGCCCTTTGCAGTGCATGGCTCATCGCATCCATGGCCGCATTCTGGGGCCGTCTCTCCTCTGGAGAGTCCGAGCCCCAATCTTCATACTCCCGCGAATGAGAGCGATTTTTTCTTCAGCGAGATTCCCTTGAATGTGAACAGTCTCAGTGCTGCTGGGACTCTCTCGAATGTGAACGCTCCTGGTGGTGGTGGGATCTTGATTGATACAATCCCATTCCGTGTTGTTCTTCCCCGGCGTCAGGCCTTCTCCCTTGGTTGTCTTGATCCATTCTGCGGCGCTCGTTTCTTGCTTCCAACTCCAAGTCTCGTACTAACCTGCGTAGCCGTTCAAGCTCCTCGTCCCTCTCATCAAACTGCCTACACCCTGAAGCATTGGACAATGTTCTCTGTGTTTGATATGACCCTTCTCCAAGGCCGGACTGTTCTTCCAATTGCTCGTAAGCTTGGTATTCACATCTCTTCTGCCTCTGTTCCCGCCAGGAGGATCCCCGAGAAGATCCTGCCAAGCCACTTTCGGCATTACTTCCAGACATTTTCTTACGTACGAGTCTTAGCGGAACCACTGCTTTATAGGAGATCCCCACAGATGGCGCCAATTGTGCGGGCCAAATGAGGTGCAAATGGACCGCGCCTCACCTGGGCTCACAACTTATTTGAGAAGTGGGTAAAGGATTTCCTACAATGGGTGGTTCATGGCACAGAGGCCCAATGAGATCACTTTTCTCTCTCGACTTGGCTATCTTTTTCCTCTCGCCCTCTCTCTCTTCCTCTCAAGATTCTTCAACCCCCCATCCACTCTCCAACCTCTCTTATTTATAGTACTCTGATTAGTGGGGTGTTATGATTGTTTTTGCAATTAGTGCAATGAGAGGTCCAATGTCATCAGTTATAAGTGGCTGGTTAGGTGGGAGTGGGGTGTGGTGAGGTGAAGGTGGCTTTGGAACTTGATTCCTACTTCAGCGAGTATGACCGGCAGAAACGCTTCAGGGTATTGCCGGTCACGGTCATGGTGGGATGCTCGGCAATTATCTTGCCTATGTTGTCCGGCAATAGTTTCCCGAGCAGACACTAAGTGGTAAAACCTGGGCCTACACCCTGTGTGGGCTTTAGGGTGGGATCCCAGAAAAAGAAAAGGAAATGGGAACAATGGGCCGTAGCATTCGTGTTTGAACTCAAGGCCCAAATGGGCCTGGTCATCTCGGGGCTGTACAGTAAATTTCTCCAAAAACATTTACAGTACTTTTTTGTAATGGTTTTAGTTATAAAACTTAGTTATCTTCAAGAGAGTGTGACTTAATTCTTTGTATAAGTATCGCTTTTATCATGAATGTGCGCAAACATATATTATTTGATTATTATTCAATTCTATGCACAATCCATTTGAATTGATCTAAATTGGTAAAGTTCTATCCCGGATTGTATTTTTTTTTAAAGAAGAAATTATTAATTTTTATCTGCAAAAGGTTTTGGTTTTTCTTTTTTTAAAGTAGACCCCAAAAGAATATTTTTGAGGTTAAGATTTATGTAAGCTAGTTGCTGGATTTTGTCATATTATTAAGCCTGAATTAAATTTGGGCTAGGATTGGGGCAAAAATGGGAGGTGATTTAGGGCTTGTGCAAACTGGACTAAAGTATTGCATTTTAATGCTGGTAGTGAGTTCTATGGGCCTAGAAATGGGCCTTGCTCTTGATCTTGTCAATGGAGACCTTTGTTGTGCTTTCTGATGGCTTTCTCTAGTGTGCGTATTGTGTTTGTTTTGTTATGTTGTATAAAATTTATTCTTATTCATCCCAAAGAGTTATGTAATTTGAGATATGCAAGCTCTCTTCCTTTTAGTTTCATTTTCCTCCAAAAGGTTTCAAATTAAAAAAAAAAATTAATAAAAGTTTTTCATCTTCCTCATCTTTTAGTCGTCTTGCACCCTTCTAGCTGTCAGGCCTAGCCACTCCTCAACTCCAATTGTCTCACCAGAATTCAAAGAAATTTCTCCCCAGGGTTCGAGCCTCTCCAAGTTTCAGGGTAAAATTGAATTGATCTTTGACCATTGAATACCATTTTTATGGATTTATTATTATTTGCTATTGTTGTAGATCGCTTAAGGGATTTATCTTGAAATTGTGAGAGAATTTGGGATTAGAAACAATCGGGTACTTAGGATTTGATAAGTAACAAATGCCCAATTGAATAGGGGATTTTAATTGGATTATTGGGCAATTGATTTGGGAGGTTAATTAAATCATGAAACATTAATGAATTAAGGGCTAGGTTACTAGTGAATTTTCTACGTTGGACAATTTCAAAGAAATTTTATAAAAAATTGAAAAGTTTTTGTAACCTTGTTTCTGACAGATTTGGGTATACCGACTTGATGACTTGAGATTGACATGGAATTTTGACACAAAATTTGGCTAAATTGAGTTAATTCTTAATTTTTTGAAATTTCTAGTTATTTTAATTTTAAAGCCAAAGTAGTGAGGAAATTATTGGTTCCCATAGTGTTTGGTTCTAGGCTTAAAAACTTTCAAGTCCAGGCAACATCATTAAAAAGATATTGGAGTAATTAATCAAACTCTACAAGAACTTTATTTAGAGACCCATAATGTGTTTCGTTACTGATATTTGATGGTTTAGGCTGTAAATTTATTAATGCCATGATGTAAATCTTTTAGAAATTTGCTTTGGTTCCATTTAACTATCTCAAAACATTCGTTTATTGGTTGGTTAGGTATAAACAACAAGATAGAATGGCCAAGTGAGGTATTTGGGTGATAGCTTATGTGTTTTTTTTGTAAAAATTGTCTTGAAAATATTGATCATCTTTCTTCTTTGAATTTCTTTCACTAGAAGAGTTTAGGATGATGTGATGAAATTGTGTCTAGTTTCTAATGCTCAGTTTGTGTAGGAGGACTAGATTGCTTAGGGCTAGAAAGTTAAAAGGGAAGAGTAATAGCCTGCAAACTTTCTTGGTACCAAATGACCTACCACATTTAGCTACAAAGAAATGCCATAGTTCATGAAGATAAAATTTGGACTGAAGAGTAGCTCAAGAGAAGCATCATTAAGGATGTCAAAGCTAGGTTCAGGTTTCAAACCAAGTTCAAGAAGTCAGTTTTAAATGCTACCATCTGTTGTAATTGGGGGATTGATCCAAATGGTATTTTAGTTTGATCCTAGATCTCCTATGTTGTGTTTTGCCAAAGTGTTATTGTGTTGTCCATGTGTAGTTGCACTCAAGTGCTAGTTCGAATGTTGTATAGATATGTTGTTTAGTTGTTAGTACATTTTTACTTTGCTACTTGCTTTGGCTTGTTCAGTTTTGTAGTTAGATTTGTAATTTGGTTGCAGTAGCAGTGAGCTTCCCTATGTTGGTTTCTTTCCTTCTCTAGTTTTGTGGGTTTCTCCTATGTACTCTTGTAAAGTCCATATTTTTATATTGGCAACCATGAACAAATTGTAACCTTTAGAACTTAGTTTGTCTAGTAGTTTATTTTAGGAATATCTAGTTAAACAAGACAAATGAAGTTCAACATAGATGAAGACTCAAAGAAATCAGAAAAGCATGTGTAGATAAGTGTTACTTATTTCGACTAATTGAAATGCACATCTCAATCAATCGAGAATCAAGCCAAATTTCATATTTAGCTTTTCTCTCAGCCATTGGATCTAGGGTTTTAATGGAACTTAAGTATATATAAATACAAATCCTAGAGCACGTTTTTACACATTCAAGAGGGGAGTGTTTTGTACATAGATCTATAGGTTTTCCAAACCCTTTTAAAGCTACAACTGGAGACCTTGTGTTAACAACTATCCAATCATAAAGCAAAGCTACTACATTCAGTTAACCACAGTTGCTAATCTAAATCTTTGAGTGGAGATCTCAAAGTCACAAATTGGAAAGTCTGTGTTGCTAATTCAAATCTTTGAGCAGAGATTTCAGAGTCACAAATAGGAGCGTTTGTGTGCAACAGTTTCATAGTAGAAGAGTCTGTGAATTCAGAGCTACATGTGGTCACGCCAGTAAGTACTAAACAAGGTAACAATAGATTTGGGGTTAAGTCTATTGTACAAAATTTGATTCTATTAGTGAAATGTTGCCTTGAGGATTGTTTAGGTTAAATCCTCCTCAGGTTGTTTACTTTGAAATCACAGTTTCAAAAGTTTTCCTGGATTATCATTCTTGGTGTTCATGTGATTTGTGAATGTGCATGTGATGTTTATTTAAATCAGATCTATTGCATAATTAATATAATTGATTATTTGATTAACAGTTGATTAAATTTGAGACAACTAGGGTCTAAAACCCTAACAACTTTGTTTGGAACAACAAGGTGATCAATATGGTTGAGTTTTGATAGAATTGATATGAAATGTAAGTACTACCATGTTATACCTTTGACAGCTATCTTAATGGATTTAAAAAGTTACGCAAAAAATTTAAAGTGTCAAACCAAGTACTTATCAATAATTGAATCCTTATCTTGTTCTTATTGCCGCATATTCACTTAGATATAAATAGATATTGGCATGTTTATTTTCACTAAGTCATCTATTCCTATATTAGGCTCTAGTTGATACTGTTTGGAGTTTTTGACACAAAAATTGTTCATCAATTTGAAGTGGTAGATAATGATTCCTCTCAAGATATATATGAAGTATAATATTTTATGATATAGTTAAACAAAAATAAAACATTTTCAAATAATCAGCTAGACTATTTGTAATCTTTGCCAACACAAGGCTGAGAGTTGATCTTATGAAATATTACTAATTATGGGGTCTATTTAGGATTCGTTTATTTTGCTGAAACTGAAATTTTTTTGCTGAAAGTACTATAAATAAAGGTAAAAGTTAGCTGAAATAGTACAGTGAGACCCATGAATGGTACTAAAAAGTCCAGTGGGATCTATAAATAGTAGCAAAAATAAGCTGAATAGTAAAATAAACTGACAAAATTAATCATGCCAAACACACACATGGTGTGATGCATTGTTAATGTTTGCTCTTTGAAACCATTATTTTTATTTGGCCTTTGGAGCCATTGCTATAGTTTACCACTCTGATGTTATTGTTTCTCATGGGATCCACTTGCTGATTGTTAAAGAATGTCTTAGTTTAGCTGATATTGTATATACTAATTATTGTTTATTGTTATTGACAAATTGGATGTGAAAAAAATAAATTATTATTAAGTGTATTTTTATCTGTTATTATAAGTAGTTTACTCAATGATGAAGCGATGTTCTTATTGAAATTGGGTAAATCTTTTAAGAGAGCAATTGTTTATTTAACAAGTTATATGTTTTTCACTATACTATTAAATGTTCATTTCCAAAATAGGTTTTACAGTTTCTACTGAATTACTTTCATACTATTGATACATGTTTTGTAAAATTTAATACATTGTCCATTATAATGTACATTTTCACTTAACAATATCATGTGATATAATCTCTTATTCAACTATTAGCTCACCCTCCCTTTTCCCCTCTCTTTTTAGATTAGTGCAGTAGACTTTCTTAAGGCAAAAAATTGGTGACCATTGGAGCTATGAACTGAAGAGCATGTGCTAGAGAACTATGTAATAAAATTTGCTTTGTTGTGGTTTTTTATGGTTGTAAACTTGGTAACCATGTGACTACACGATAATGTATTTGAAGTCTTTATTTTCTCATATTTTAGTTTGATGAATTGTTGAGAGATTTGATATTTAAATGTTGTGATGATGGTTTGGTGTATTATATTTGGATATTGAGTTATGTTATATTCCAATTTTAGAGGTTAGTGCCTCAAAATTTACAAGTTTCAAATTGTTGTCGTATTTGTTTTATGCTAAGTTTAGTGCCTTATAACAGCTCATTTTTCTAAATCTCTCATTTGGAATTGGGTCATGATAATGAGATTGGCACGCATATTTACTTTTAGTCTCATTATGTACCCGTTTGGATTGGGTTGAAACAGCTGAAACGCACGTTTGCATTTTAGCTTTTTTTTTTTTTTTTTTGGGAGCCGGAATGTTCGACTTTTCCCATGAATAGTACATAATGTGCACTATTCACGAACCCACAAATTTCACTTTTCAATAACTTTTTCATTAAAAATGAGTCTCACGGTACTATTCACACATTTAAAAATTATTTTGCTACAGTGTTTTCCAGTTTTCAATTTTCTGTTGTATCCAAACGGACCCTATATGTTAATTGATAAAACATCTATTTGAATTATGTAAACATGTCATAAGACTCGTTAAATAGGTAATGTAATTAGATGCCCACGTGAATAATTTTATCAATCACCACATTGAGTTAGAGGAATTTTAGTCCAATTGGTTTACAGATTAAAATTTTCATTTCTGTAATATGTTGACTTTTTGTAAAACTATGTGATTTTTTGGTTTACAGATATGATCACTTTTTAAGAATTAAACATTAAATTTTACACACCCACGCACACAAAAAAGGAAGTAGCATCCAAGATTTTTGTAGGTTAACTTTTGCACTTTTTGGTGTTTTTTAGCAAAATTATTCAAGGTTCAAATTATCCCTCTTCCGTTGTAACTGACTATCAAATTATTATAAAAAATAATTAAAAAAGAAAAAAAAAATAATGGCAGCAAATGTGAAATATGACAACCACAATACAAACTAGCTGCAAGTTCCATTAAAAGCACACACTGTGCCAATAACTCCCTCTCTCTCTCTCAAGAGTATAAGGTTGACATTGAATACTAAAAAGTAATAAATCAAATTCGTTTAAGGGTAATTGCCCTCTGGAGATATCATATTGAATATTCCAACAGATTCCTAGATATTGTATTAAGGTGACTCAAGAATTAGCTGTGTGCTAAGGAGACAAAGAAACCTTCAGTTCGGCTTGAGAACATACCTTTTCTCCTCCCCATAGTAAACCCCGATTCATTATAAATACAGTCTATCGTTTTGGGCTAAAAATTAAAAATAAAAATTTTGAAACAAAGCCAAGATGCACTTTCTAGGCCCAATTTCCACAATTCCTGAATTGCCTTCCCTCGTAGCCTCATAGGCCCAATCCTAGCCCAAATTAATTTAAGCTTTATTATAAAGCTCATTTGCAACAGCCGCCCTTGTTATCCCATCACATCAACTTGACTTCATTGAAACCACAGACAAATCCTTGGGCCTTATCAGCGTGCTCTCTAGTTCAACAAGTTTTTGGAGCCAAAATGGGGAATTAACTTTATTTGGTATTGCTTCCTTGATGACAGCTAAAAATGAAGGAAGGAAAAGAAAGTCATATGGCCGTTAAGCTTGACATGAGTAAAGCCTATGACCGGGTAGAATGGAGTTTTTTAAAGAAAGTCATGGAAAGAATGGGCTTTAATGAAAAATGGATTAGCTTGATTATGAATTGCATAACTACAGTGTCTTACCCTGTGCTTATTAATGGGGTTGCCCAAGGTTGTATCACCCCCACAAGGGGTTTACGCCAAGAAGACTCAATATGCTAATACTTATTTCTCCTTTGTTCAAAAGGTTTTACAAGTTTAATTTTGGAAGCAACTAGAAACAAAAGACTCTCTGGAATCTCGATTTGCAGAAACTGCCCAACTATTACCCATCTCCTTTTTGCCGATGATAGCATCCTATATTGCAAAGCTAGTGGGCAAGAAAGCAGGGAATTACTAAGAATCCTTCAAAAGTATGAAGAGGCTTAAGGATAGAAGATTAACACAGATAAATCATCAGTGTTCTTTAGCCGAAATACAAAGGAAGAGAAAAGAGAAGAGGTGGAGGATATTCTTGGCTCAGTGCAGGATACCCAACCAAAGAAATACCTGGGCTTCTTTCCATGATTGGCAGATCCAAGAAACAAGTTTTTAATGAAATAAGGAGAGGTTGGGAAGAAGCTAATGGGTGGAGGAGAAATTATTATTTATTGGAGGTAGGGAAATCCTAATAGAAGCTGTGGCTCAGGCAGTGCCAACATATACAATGGGGTGCTTTTTGCTTCCAAAGAGTCTTTGTGATGACATTGAAGGAATGATGAGGGATTTTTGGTAGGGACAAAAGCATCAAGAATCCAAGATTGCTTGGGTAAGCTAGTAAAAAATGTGCAGAGCAAAAAGGGAAGGAGGCATGGGTTTTAGAGATCTCCAAGTTTTTAGCCTTGCTATACTTGCATAGCAAGGGTGGTGAATGCTTGAAGAACCATCATCCTTAATGGCCCGTTGTATAAAGCAAAATAATTTCCAAACTGCGATGTTCTTGGGGCTAGTATTGAAACAACCCATCTTATGCTTGGAAAAGTATTCACAAAAGCTTGGAGATGCTTAAGCAAGATACTAGGTGGAGAGTGGGAATGGTAAACTAATACACATTTGGGATAATAAATGGCTGCCAACTCCTGCGACTTATAGGGTCATATCTCCTCCAAAAGAATTTGGGATTTTCCAATGGTATCATCTCTCATAGATGAAGACACAAAAAGGTGGAAAAGAGACAGGTTGGTTGAAATCTTCTTACCCTTTAAGGTGGAAACCATTCTTAATATCCTCATAAGCCATCACCTCTTGGAAGACTCCACAATTTGGGTGGGTAATAAAAAAGAATTTTCTCTATGAAGAGTGCAATTATGGCGCCAAGAAAATGCTGGATTCAGACATACAAGGTGAGACTCCAAGGGGAGATGTATGTGCCCCTCTATGGAAAAGGATATGGCAATTGAATATTCAAAAAAAAAATCCGTATTTTTGCTTGGCATTTGTGCATGAATTCAATACCCACCACGGTTAATTTAAATCGAAGAGGAATCCAAGTTAATGTCCTATGCTCCATCTGCAAGAATGAATAAGAAGTTGTAGAGCATGCCATACTAAAGTGTGAGCTAGCCGAGGCAGTTTGGTCAAAGCAGAGTGATGGCCTGTGAAAAATTTAGAGAGCAAGTGTGATATATTTGATCTAGCTCTCACAATAATAAACCAGGGAACTCAATGCGATTTGGAAAATTTTTTTGGAGTTGCTTGGGCGATTTGGTACCACAGAAACCAATTAGTTTTTGAAGCTAGCAAAACAATAGCAGATTAGGTGTGGGAGATAGCAGTCAGAATGGTGGAAGATTTTAAGATTGCAAATAATATTTTAGCAACAAGGAAAGAGAAGGAGATAAGAGAATGGAGGCCTCCAACAAAAGGTATTTTACTCATAAATGTGGATGGAGCAATCCCAACTGAGGATGGTCATTTTGGAGTTGGTGTTGTCATTTGGGATTGGGAGAGTTAGATTGTTACAGCTGTGAGCATGCCTCTATCTGGGAAATTTGCAGTAGAGGAAACAAAAGCATTAGCCATGGAAAAAGGTGCTATCCTAGCTCTTGAACTAGGCTTGGAGAATGTCATTTTTGAAGGAAATTCTCTGCAAATTATCCAGGCAATAAAAGAAAAAGAGTGTAAAGGAATGACTGGCCACATCATTTCTGGTATCATCCTTGAAATATCCAAATTCAGGATGGCAGAGGCTAGACACATAAATAAGAATGGCAATAAGATAGCCCATGAACTTGCTCAACAGGCCAAGAGAGATGGGGAGTTAAAAAGCTGGACTGGTACAACACCAGATATTGTAGCTAATCTTCTTGGTATAGATAGATTTAGCTAAGGGAATTAGTTTGTGGTCTATTCTGTTTGCGGTTTGTCTTGTTACTCTTCCTTGCTGTTTTCTGTCTTGCCTGAGCTTTGTATTAGTTGTACTGCCTATCTTTGAATGAAATGAATATTCAGTTTCAAAAAAAAAAAAAAAAAAAAATCAAAAAGCTTGATTGAGAAGTCATAAATAAAGCCCATTACTAGGCCCATATTTATACAAGAGAAAGTACAGTGGGTCCAAGAATGGATTGGGCCTGAGACTTTAATTGTAGGCAGCCTTGCCCTCACATCTGTGAAACACCTTAGACTCAAACCATGCTACCTTATTTTAACTAACACTAAATACGCATCCTCTATCCAGGCACTAAAAGACAAAGAGTGTAAAGGAATGACTGGCCACATCATTTCTAGTATCATCCATGAAATGTCCAAATTCAGGATGGCAGAGGCTAGACACATAAATAGGAATGGTAACAAAATAGCCCATGAACTTGCTCAATAGGCCAGAGAGATGGGGAGTTAAAGAGCTGGACTGGTACAACACCAGATATTGTAGCTAATCGTCTTGGTATAGATAAATTCAGCTAAGGGAATTAGTTTGTGGTCTATTCTGTTTGCGGTTTGTCTTGTTACTCTTCCTTGCTGTTTTCTATCTAGCCTGAGCTTTGTATTAGTTGTAGTACCTATCTTTGAATGAAATGAATATTCAATTTCAAAAAAACAAAAAACAAAAACAAAAAGCTTGATTGAGAAAGTCATAAACAAAGCCATTACTAGGCCCATATTTATACAAGGGATAGTACAATGGGTCCAAGAATGGGATTGGGCCTAATACTTTAATCGTAGGCAACCTTGCCCTCACATTTGTGAAACACCTTAGACTCAGACCATGCTACCTTATTTTAACTAACACTAAATACGCATCCTAGAATGAAGTTAAATTAAGCTTAATTCTTTAAATATGCATGATCTCCCTTTGAGGGACAATTCTGATCTTCATTGTCGTACTCATTGTTAAACTAGTCGATTGTGAAATTAATTCAAGCTGTGGAATCGGCATTAGTGACAGTGACGGTGGTAACCAACATACTGTGTAAGGTTCCACATCATTTGGAGCTTCAAGAGGAAGATTGTGCTACTTGTTCTGTGTATTATGTCCCTGAATTATGCTTGCTGCTTGTGGTGTTTTGTGTCCCAAAGTGTGACAGTCTTATTATAAGGTGGAGATGGAGAATAGCATGGCCTGAATATATCTCAAAGTCTCCTATATATACATATATACATGTGTTTAATTAGTTTCCTCTTATATGGAGTTTCAAAAAAATGATGCCCTTACTATAACTTCATTGCACAATGTCTTTGTATGTGCAGTAACTTGTCCTTTTAAGGAAAAATTTTATGTACTCTGGAAGTATATTCCTTCCTTCTCATAGAATGGTGTGTCCAACCCTACACTTACATAATTATATATTTAATTGAATAAATTATTGTTAAAAAAATCTTATTATTTAAAAGAGAGAAAAAGAGTATACGAGTAACCAGTAGACATTAATTAAATGCAACCTCAAGGTTTAAATCTAACCATATTATTATTATTATTATTATTATTTTGTAGGATCTCATTGCAAACTTACATTTGACTTGAATTACAAGAAAATCAATCTCTGCAAGAATTCTCTTCTTCAATCTGCACTTTTCTCTTTTCTTCTTCTTACTTCATCCATTTAAGACAATCATGGTAATGACATTGAACCTGCACAAAAGCCTGAAACGGAAAAGACAGGTAGTATCAATAAGAGACTTTGAAATGGAGGCTTATAATTCAGGAAAAGAAGGCATGACAGAGATTGTGTTCTTTGACTTGGGAACAAACATGCCCAATAGAGCTGGGCAACGTTTCTGGGTATTGGATTTTGGTGCAATTGTGGTTTGTCCCCAGAAACTTGGCCAAAATTGGGAATTAATCCTGTTTGCCAAATAATATAATTAGTAGGTATTGTTACAAAACTATATTTTTTACTAACATCTCGAGTTTGAAATACTCAATTTAGGGCTTATAAATCAAGTCTTAAAGACTCGGTTTTAGTGTTCTGATCACGTTTAATTTGGCGTATTTTCCACGTGGCGTCCACCTGGAAATCGAGTCTCTAAGACTCGATTTATAAGCTAAAAAAATTTAAGTCTCAGTCATGTACAAGCCATTCCCAGAAATACCCAAAAAAAATTTAAGAATTCGAGGTATATTGTGAAATTGTTTTCTTCAATGGAGTCTACGATCTCAAACCCAAATTTCAACATAGAAGAAGAAGAGTTGAAGCGAACAAAGCGTAGAAAAACCAAGACGCGAGATCCAGAATCAGATCCAAAACCTGAGATGATCAAATGGAGATCCGAATCGAAGCAAAGAAACTACTCCACAAAGCTCGTCGAAGCTCTCCGCCAAGTCCGCTGCAATTCCTCTTCCTCGTCGTCATCAGCTAAGCTCTCCTCCTCCTCCTCTGTAGGACGACATCGCTAGATCTGAGACGCGACAAATCGAGTTCTCGCCGTATTGGCCAAAGGAAAAACCCGGTGGAGCTGGGCGATTCTAATGAGTCGACTCAGTTCAAAACTCACCCACAACAACACGAAGCACAAGAAAGGAGCAAATAGAGCCAGTGCCAAGGTGAGGTGAGCTCTCTCTTCTATCTGATCTGGGTCTCCTCGGATTCTTTCTCTCTGATCTGATTTGGGTTTCAAGTTTAATTTTTAGTCAAAATAGAAAAACCCAGAAAAATAGTTTCATTGTTGAATAAATAGCGAATGTGTTTCCTTGTGCTGGGATTGTTGTGTTTCTAGGATTTCTTAAATTTATTTTTGGGTATTTCTGGAATGGCTTGTACATAAGCGAGTTAGAGTTAAATTTTTTTTGGTTTATAAATCGATTCTTAGAGACTCGATTTCCAGGTGGATGCCACGTGGAAAATACACCAAATCAAACGTGATAAGAACACTGAAACCGAGTCTTTAAGACTCGATTTATATGTCCTAAATTGAGTCTTATAAACTCGAGATATTAGTAAAAAAATATAGTTTTGTAACAGTGCCTACTAATTATATTGTTTGGCAAACAATATTTTTTTTTACTTAGCCCCTTCGCAGTGAAAGAGCAAATAAAAAAATGCTATGATTCAACCTCAACCCACTTAAATGTAGCGGATAACAGCGGGCCCGACAATTAATGTGTATTCGAATCATACGAGCTTGTAATCGACGATATGCTCGTATTGGTGACGTTATTGTT
>NW_027069483.1:56456-99605 GCF_002906115.3 Quercus suber
AAAAAAAAAAAAAAAAAAAATTGGAGGGGACGGTGAAAGTTAAGACTGAGATCCTTTGGTAGATTTGGATAAATTGAAAAATATGAATTGGTAAGAAGTTAACCCCACATTCCCAAAAGTTAGCACATATAGGCCAAATTGGTCTTACGAAAGCCAGCCTCACTTCATGTGCCTTAGAGGCCCTACAGTTTCAAGTGCACTGACCCTTAACCCCACCCTCCAACAATGGCATGCATGTGAGTATTGAAACCTTCACATGCTATTTTAAGAATAGGGAAATGCTTGGCTTTTGAAGAAGTTGTTGCTTCTGCTGCTTCCACATTGTTCTAAGAGTAGAACATTATAGGTCCTATCCAAGACAATGCAGTTTTGGGGACCCAAACCCCACCATCATAGAGGTAGGAAATTGAAAAAAAAAAAAAATGGTCACTCTAGGACAATGCTTTTTTCCCCAATTTTAAGGGCTTACACGTGCACAACTAAGGGTAGCTACCCCATCTGTCAATTTTTATAAATCAAAGATAGATAGGTCTTGAGTGGCATCCCTATCAAAAGGGTTTTTTTTCTTTTCCTTTCAGCCAAAATTGGTTATGATTGTTGAAGCAATTTAAGGACCACATATGTTGTTTTGTTTTTAGGCACTGCCTATCTTGAGATTATTTGTGGTGCGTTCTTCTCTCATTCATTTCTTCCTTTCAGACATGTACACCATAATTCCACACATGCATCCATGTGCATTCATTTAATAAGCCATCTTTTCCTTTTTCCTGTTCTTTTGTTTTCCTTTTCTTGAATAAATCTACAGATGCACCCAAACAGTTTTTTTTAGTCCATGGGCATCACTACAGTGGGAAATTTCCAAAAAAAAAAAAAAAAAAATGGTCCACTTGCCTAGTTTGTATGGGTTGGCTATCTTTCAAGAAACTTTTTACCCCTAGTTCATGATGACACCCATTTTAAAGCAAAATTTCTGGACCTTAGGCCAAGTGCTCTTGCATTATTATGGTTTCAAAGGGTGAAAAGTAATAATAAATAATTCTATAGTCATAGCTTTTCTCACAAATGTTTTCATAATTGCAAAGGTGACGAGTTATTACTGGTAGATAATGAAATACTATCATTGACGTGCTTATACAAAAATCAATAATAACTTATCAACTTAACAATATTGATAAAATGTCTTTTAGGCACCCCTAATGTTCTTTGGCCACAAAGAAAATTGTCCATTTTTAGTCAAACTTTGAACCATACAAGGAATATTAGGTTGTCCTAGAAATGCTCATTTTTTTCCATGGTTTTGTTTGTCAAAAAATTGGGATGAACCTTGGGATCAATTAAATGGGGTAACTGATTTCCTTACCCATGTTTTTCAAGTACAAGTTTCATTCTCATCATCATGTCATGGTACTTAATCTTTAATTGTGTCTTAAGCTGTTTATTTGTGGTACCCATGATGTTGACCTATCTATATGTTGGGGGTAGTATCAATAATTAGCAGAGGAGCCTTAGTCCCTAAAGCACCATAATCTCATAATCTATCACATGACCCATATTTTGAACTCTTGTATGAATCCAAAGTTAAGATAATTAGATGATCAAGCTGTCAAGTAAGTTTGATATTCATGCCTTTCTTTTATGGTAGATTTTGGTCATTTATCTAATACTTACCTAGCAATTGCTATTAGATAACTAATAATTAAGGACTATTGAAGAGTAAACCACCAAAATTGCCATTAATTTCAAGTCTCAACCCCACCAACTACTAATGGTTTCTTGGAAGAAAATCTTAGGCTTTGCTTTTGACTTGTTTGAATCTATGATCTATCATATTCTTGCCACCTTGTATAGTAGCATTAGTCCTCATCAGCCACCACATGCTTAGGCCTTAGAGGCAGGCACATTATATGATTTCAATTGAGCCAAGTTTGAATAGTTGAAACCTATAAAAAAAAAATCTTTCTGAAGAATGTCTATATCTTCTTACTGACAATAGTATATTAATGTCTGGTTCTTAGGTGCACAATTTAAAGCCCCCATGTTAAAATTTATGTCGGTCTTCTCTAACGTTAGTTTGGTTTTATATTCGTACATTTTTTATTGCTCTTCCAGGACATTTAGCTAATATAAAGTATACAAGACTTTAAGGTGGCCACCAGCAGTATCTTCCACACATTCAATTCCAGAGTTAGGATGCCTTTGATTTTTCTCACTATATATCTCTACGGTTAACTTCTTCCTTTTTCTTTTTTTTTTTTTTCTTTTTTTTAAAAAAATTTAATTTTAAGGACATTTTATGTGTGTGATAATTCTATTGTTACAACGAGGAGGGGAGATTTAAATTTTATATGTTTTCATTAAAACATTAAAAGATTTCAATCAGTTGAGCTACAAAACTCTTGACTTAAGGATATTGATTCTTGACATGTACTGTATCTACAACCAAATGAGAGACAATAACTTAGACAATGTGAGACACTAATTTTATATAGATACGATAGAATTTCAACCTTATAGTTAGACCTAATGAGCTAAATTCTCAGTGCGTTACAAAAATAGGTCAATAATTATCCGTAGGATGACGAGATAAGGACAAAGATTGTTCAAACCAAAAAAAAAAAAAAAAAGAGTACAAAGTCTTATTTGCATGTGATTTGATTGGAATTAAAGTCTGAAATTTGACCCAAGGAAAAATTCTTTGGATCCTAGTGAGGCTGGTTCGAGACTTCAAGCTTTGGTTAAACCCATTTAAGAAAGGGTCTCCACCCATCGTATCCTTTCTTTTTAGGGAAACAGTGTCTATTTTGTTTTAATGTCTGTCTACTTGCTTTTAGCTAAGGTCTCCACACACTTTTTTTTTTTTTTTTTTTTTTTTTTTTTTTTTTTAAGGAATAAAAGTCTTATCATGGAGTATTTGTTATAAAGTATACGCCAAAATTGCTTCTCTTTCAAGTTTTTTTTTTTTTTTTTTGAAGGGCTCTTTCAAGTTTTTAAACCACCAATATTAGGGTCAGCAGCCCCTTTTTTTTTTTTTTTTTTTTTTATTTTTTATTTTACACTCAATTTTGTTATTAAATTTCAACACATGCATTTTCTAGGGTCACACGCCACATGTCAATTTCTGAGTGGTACTTGATTTTGACAAGTTGGCACCATGTGGCATCTTTATTGCTCTTAACGAAGCCAAGTCACATGTCACAAATTTTGATCAAGACTCTCGTATTCCTCAGCGATAGCCCAATATTCTTAGTTTTCTTTATAAAAAAAAAAAAAGAAAAAAAAAAAGAAATTTTAAAATCTAAACCAATAATTAACATAACATATACACACTTGGGTGTTCTTCACACGTCCAACAATTTAGGTAGAGTTTCTCTTTATTTAATTTAATATTATAAGCTTCTAGATGCGACTCACTAATAAATCAATAATCATTCAAAATCACATTGTTTTGCTTGGAATTGAATGTTTCCATTCCACATCTTTAGACTTTTCTTTTTAATAGCTTTTTGATTGGTCAACAACCAAGGAAAGACTGTTGAATTCATTATTTTTCATCTGGGTAGTGTTTAAAACTTTAAATCGATCTCACTTACCCAATAATATTAAGGGGTGTAAAAATTTTCAGGGATATGGGGTTTTGATTTTATCATTAGGAAGACTAAACTTGGGTTTGGATTAGCCTTTGCATCCCTAATTTGATACAATTGAGAGAGTGTTAATTAAAAAAGAGGCACAAAACGACAGCATAGAGATGATTTTTGAGTTGTCAAAGGCCCCACAAAAGCATTGGTCACATTTGGGTTGGGCCCCAAGCAAACTTAGAGACAAAACTGTGTGTCAAATCAGGGTTTTGATAGTTTTTGCAACATTGTATGTGGTGCAATAAATAAATGAACCCCGTGGCAAAACCCAATAGCAAATTTTCCTCAATAATGAATCCCTTGTGACCCCAAAAGTAAAATGTTGACTCTCATACATCAAGTTGTGTTGTTTTAGGGTCCCAATTGTCACTTGCCACACGTGGTTCCTAGGTGGCTTGGAAAAGGACCCCAATGCGGCTTGACCAAGTTTACCAATTTTTTTGCTTAGATTCACAGCTTAACATGGCATGAAGACCTTCTATATATTTGCATTTTCCATATCTAGCTTATACTTGACTTTTTTTTTGGAGATAATTTTAATCTATAATCGTATAATATATGTTCTTGATGATTACTTTTTTTCATCAAACCAAAACGTTAATTAGTTTTTTGATGTAAGTGGAGATCAAATTGAACCCATATTTGAGTACCTCTTACTTTGTTATCACTACATCAAATTGTTATTTCGGTTAATAGTCCAATTTGACAATTTCTATCATGTCTAAATATTTTCAACTTAATTTTTAAGTAAAGTCATCTTAGTAAGAAAAATTATCTATAGCATAGCCGTTATATGCATTCACATTCTTACAATGTGTGGACTCTCATAATATGTAGATCTCATATAATTCAATGGGTGGCTAGTTGGCTTCATACAATTGTACCATAAGATATCCTTTCCTTCTAGTAAAATATGTCACTTGTTGACATTGAAGTCATAAAACGGACCGAAGCTCTCAAAAGCACGTGAAAGAGAGTTAAGATGTAAAGAAATTCATAGTTTTGATCCTACCATATAGACTAAGACAAGTCGGAGTTGACTTTAAATTTTGAAACCATTTATGAAATTAAACGTGACAACTGGCAAGGATTAAGAACTAATCATCTTAAGTTTCTACATCAAATTTCGAATTGCGTTAAAGGGCACATAGTAAAAACATCACACCTGTACCACAAAACAATCTAATTATTTTAACGTACATTCATATCCATAGTCAAAGCTAAAGATTCTGTATGTGTTAGTCGGTAAGAACTTTTCAATGCAATTATTTTTTTTAAGAGAATTTCAAATTAAGATATCTGCTTTTGATGATAGTTTTTTTATCATTAGTCCAAGACACCAATTGCTTTTTGGTACCATCAAAGACTTTACCAGTTGAGTTAATTAGAACCCACTTTTCTTAATAATTATTAAGCACAAATTGGAAAAGGCTGAATATTTTGGAAATCAATTCCATGTGTTTCTAAGGACTTTGTGACCCATTGATATTATCTGGTATCTTCATAGGTAGAGTTTGAGTTTGAATCTCTCACATAATGTAAGGAAAAAAAAAATACACTCCTTGTGTTTTGTTTATCTTCTTCATCTCTGTTTGACAAGATTGTTGAGATATCTTCCCTAGCCCATTTTTTAAATGGTTCTGGACGATGTCTCCATAGACCAAGATTGATGTTTAATACACATTTTGGGCTGGATTTGAGATTGAGAAAATGCCAAACAGCAATTCTATCATTAGTCTAACTTGGGCCTAGCCTGGTTTTCGGGTTCATCTCTAACTTGGGCAGAGCGTGGTTTCAAACCCAGTAGCTGTATTCGGCTCTATTTTTTTTTTTTTCTTCCATGTAATACCATTATACCATCACACACTAGATCCAATAAATCATGATTCAATTTTTCTCATGTCAAGGGCAGTATATAAGAAAAGGAAAAATCTCTAGGGAGCAACTATATATTTTTAAATTAACATTATTTTTTTTTTTAATAGCATAAATCATTCCATAAACTCTAGAACAGATTTTCTTCTTTTCCTTTTTTTTTTCCCTTACTTTTGTGGGTATTAAGAAACTTACAGTTGATCATGGAGGAAATGACATAATAGATAATATTTAGTCAGAACATGAAATATGTTATGACAAGAAATTTAGAGTTACGGGTACATAGTGGGTACTAGTTAAAATAATTAATAAAATATCTTGTTGTCGAATAATAATCTTGGAATAAAATCCTGTCAACGCTGAGAGAGAGATTATGTATCTTATTCTGGTAAGAATTTAATTTCTTAGGTTAAAAAAAAAAAAAAAGCCGAAAGAAAAAAAATCCTTATAGATCTTATTCTGGTAATTTCTTAAGATTCATTTTTATTGCAAATAACTCACACCAGGGAAACAATAAAAGTTACCAATGCTTCTTAACCAAAAAAAAAAAAAAAGTACAAAAAAAAAAAAAAAAAAAACCAGAAAACAAGTTCCCAATGCACGTTTTCTCCAAAATAAAAAAAATAAAAGCTTTCCCAATGCATACAGTGCAACTGGCAAGATTAAAATTTAAATGCTTTCAATTTATTTATTTATTTTTAAGATGCTTTCAATTTATTTTGGAAAGGAATAATCCAATATAGGATAGATAATCCTAATTTGGAAATATACTTGGTAACATGGTTGGGACCATTTCATTTACATTAAATACTATATTTTATATGAAGACAATATAAATGCACTTCACATTTATGTTAAGAAATCCAATTTGTGATTATCTATTTTTTTTTATTATTGAGAAATGATATGTCTACAATCTTTTTACAACAAATCTTAAATAGCAGCTTGTTATTGTTGGAGCAAAAAAGTAATCTTAGTGTTAAGTTCAAATTTGAACTAATAACAACTGACCACTTGTGATTTGTTGTAAAAATGTTATAGATGTAGCATCTCTCTTTTTTATTTGCATGCCAACATTTTCACAAGGCATGTTGTTGTGGTATATACATTTATAGATGTCGAGAGTAATTATTCATAAGCAATTTTGATTATAAATAGACCCACTTCAACCTTTTCGTTAATTAGAAACTTTTTTTTATTAATGTAGCCCCATGAGATTGTGTATTAGATAATATTGATCGATCGGATCAGTGATTTACCAGATTTGGACATTATGTTTAGGTTGAAGATACTTTGGGTAATGCATGAATATAATCCGGTTCATCTTCAATCGGGTAATTAATAAGTTTATCTTGCTAAATTTTTCACGTCACATTTTGTTTTGTCAGTCTGCTTTGACTTGTAGTTAATGGATTTCGAATGGTGATGTAGAGCTTGTAAGGCTGTAAGCTATATATGGGTGCGGCTAATAATGGTTTGATTTCATAATCAACTTGTCTCCTGTATGAAACCCAGATTATAAACAATGTAGCTTCTTTTAATTGTGCTCTCTATTAAAGTAGTATAGCTTTTTACCCATATAAAATTGGATAACTTGGAACTACTAAACTACAATCCTTTTTGATTTTATAGCCATGACATAGGTTTTTTAGTTTTTGTATAAAAACCCGTACTTTGACTGTCTCTCTCTCTCAATTATTATAACAAGCAAAAGATAGATATTCAACTGTAGGTTTCTCTCGATAATTCAATTATTATAATAGGCTAAAGACAAGAGATTTAAACTATGATTCTCCTTATAAAGGAGACCAAATAATGCCACCAAGTTATAAAACTCTTAACAGATAACTCTATCTTTTATGTTTCCATTAAATTCAGTGTTGGTTTTAATAAGCAAGCTATTGAAGAAATTGATTTATAACAATTTGATACTGTACGTCAACGGATTCTAAAAATAAATGTATGTTACACATCAATAAAAAAATTTACATAAAATTAAATTCTATTCCGCCTATACGTGATTAGAAAATTTAAAACACAGAGAATATATATAAAAAAAATCTACATTAAATTACAGGAAGTGTACACGTATTTTACCTTATAAAATAATGTCACCACCAGGAAAATATCAAGTGTGTAAAACTTTTAGTACTAACTAGCCAAAAAAAAAACTAGCAGTGACTCGCAAGATGGGCGGAATTAGGATCTTTATTTTGAACAATACTTTGGTTTGTCTAGGATCTGCACGAACCCAAAAATACATATTGGTCGAAGCAGCTTAATTTACTTGAGCCCAACCTAATATAATCTGTTGTGAGCAAACCCAGGTTTAATCAAATCATTGACATTTATAGTGAAAGTGTTGAATTAATATAGCTAATTATTATTGACTTATTTTGTTCAAAAAATAAATTGGATCAGGATAAAATTATTTTTACATCTAGAAGAAATGAAGTTTAAAAATCTGTACATAAATTAAATAAGAAAAAAAAAAAAAAACTGAACAAAACAAAACAAGCACAAATGTATTCTGGTAACATTTTGAAATAAATTAAGAGAAATTAACGAATCGTGTTTACTTTTTATTAATTTTGGCAATAAGATTTCGATCTATACACTCTTTGGTCAAAAGAAATATTCTATAAGGGTTATTAAAATGTTGGTGAAATCTATGCCAAAAGAAAAAGGAAAATCTTGTATATTAAATTTAGAAGGATATCTTCATTTTTAAATCATGCAAGTGTGGTCCATGTGGACAAGTTCTACTATAATATATATAGAATTATATTTAAGATTTATGCATGGAGCAAATAGAAGATAGATGCTATTTATATAAAAGCACAATGGAATATCCCTTAACTTATTCTTTAAATTTTCATTTCTCTAAACAAAGTTTGAACCTAAGAACCACCTTCAGTCCCATGCAAGGACTAATTAATAACCTCACAAATCACGCATATCTTAAATAATAAAAAAACATATAAATCCCATAAAATAAATGTACCACAGAAAACTTTTAAAGATATACAATCCTTACAACATAACCCTAGAGCAAACTTAAGAGATTGTTTGCAATAAGATAAGAAGCATAAGCATCATGAATGGCATACTTGACCTGTTCATGTGAAAAAACCCTAGCACCCCAATCTGAGAAAGTAACACTTTTTGGCTCCTCATAGTACACCCCAACTTCACTGGCTAACTCAACTAAACCACACCCATCAAGGTTAGGCTTCTTAAGCACCCTAGCAGCCAAATGACCCAGTTCCACACCAGTCTTACAACCGAACATCTGGGGCCATTGTAGTATTTTCTTGACCTTATCCTTCACTCCAATGCCAACGAAACACACATTTGAATCACTCAAAAATTTCTTGATGGATTCATTTCCTGAATCCAAGTAGTATAATTGAACTATAAGACAGCGAGTCCCAATACAAAGGATCAATAACATTGCACCATTGAAATTGGGTTTGCACTTGATATCAAATGCCACAATAGGTGCAACCAAAGGCTTTTCAAAGGAAGACCTTAGCTCATCAATATGACCATCTACTAGAACAGCACGGTCCACTACACTTGCCTTTACATAAACTCCTTGTATTTCTATTTCATACAGGCACATTTTGGATAGGAGAGAAATGGGAATCATAGTGTTTTTTTAGCTTCTAACCTTCACCCTAGCTAGGCATGATGAGAAAGCACTAGCTGCATTGTGTTAGTTTATAGAAGTGAGAGTTTGGTGGTTCGGTGGCAACTGAACTTCAATTACTTTCTGCTCATGTAAGTTGTCTTATTAGTTTAATAAAGACTGTAAAATGTCTTATTATATAGTTGGTAAAGTTTCTTGATGTTACACCTGAATTTCAGAGTTCTCTCATTTTTATTGAAACAGATAATGAAGAGCTTCTAAATTTTAAAAACAGTAAATATTGAGTTACTTGGTAAAGTCTTTTAGCATCACACATGAATCTTTCAATCAAATAATACTTTTGAAATGTAAATTCATAAAATGTCTTATTAGTTGGTAAAGTTTTTTGACGTTACACTCAAACCTTAAAATTCTACTTTATACTAAAATGACTTAGTTGGACAACTTCCAAATATATAGGCAATGAAATGTTAAATTACTTTTCTCTTGGCGTTTTACATAAATCGATTTCCTTCAATGCAATGATATATTCTCAAATATATTGAGAAATTAGGAAATGAACATTGAGGTGCTTCCCAATATAAGAGTCTAATGAGACTTCAGGGATTAAATAAAGAACACAATAACGGCTTGTTAAGAAATTCATTGGAACTGGTTCAATTGACAAACAGACCAAATGCATGCACAAATTTCTACTCTGATTGTTTAATGACCAAACTTCACTTCTTGGTATCCCTCTATAAGCAACTCAGAAGGCAAATTGTATGAGTATCAGAACTTATCAAGAAAGCTGAAGTTCACATTTTACCTTCAAATTAATATTTTACATAAAGCTGATACTCATGAGATATTGCAACACTGAATATCGAAACTCAACATTTTATTTCCATGATATCCAACTCAAGGTACATGAGCTTTGATAGAAAATTTAAATAGTTAATTCCCAAGATTGATAAAGGCTACCTCTAAAATGTTCATTTAATAAAAAAAAATCCTCAGCATCATGCAGCTAGCAAAGGCATAAATTAATATACCAATATATTTAAAGGAGAAGATTAAAAAAGAAAAAAAGGAAAAAAAGAAGAAGAAGTGACTTACATATGTTGTTGAAGATAGTAAAGGGACCCAAAATCATAAACACCAAAATAGAAGCCCACGCCTATTGAATGATAGAACCCCTCTCATAAAATGATCTTAAACTGTAAACCTAGAAATAAAAAAAGGAAAGAAGAAGAGAGAGAGACTTTAAAGGTGAGGTATTTAAGTAAATCTTTCTGTGGGGTCAATTTTATAATTAATATTATTAAAGGATTTTTTAGAAAATTAGGTTAAAACCCTAGCGCTATATATAAACTAATTAAATCCACGTATAACTATAGATATTTTCAAAGGAGGAATTTTTGGTATATTCATGTAGAGAAGGATTGACAGTAAATCTCATCCTTCGTCAAATCTAAACTTTATATGAAATTAGAATATTTTTAGGTGGGTATTTTTGGCCAATAATGAGACTATCTAAATATCCAACGAGTTTTATGTTATAAACAAAGAAGGATTTAGATTAGATTTTTTGTAGTTTGGACGCTAAGTAACTGTTATTATCTTGGTAATTTAATATTTTTTTTTCTATGCCCATTGTTGCGAGTAAGTGTAGATAGAATTGCAGATTGTTAGGCATAGTAGGTCCAATTTCTGCACAAGCTTCTCTTGAAGAAGTTGTACCGAAGTGTTGGATTGGGTGAGTATGAGATCTAAATATCCAACGAGTTTTATGTTATAAACAAAGAAGGATTTAGATTAGATTTTTTGTAGTTTGGACGCTAAGTAACTGTTATTATCTTGTTAATTTAATATTTTTTTTCTATGCCCATTGTTGCGTGTAAGTGTAGATAGAATTGCAGATTGTTAGGCATAGTAGGTCCAATTTCTGCACAAGCTTCTCTTGAAGAAGTTGTACTGAAGTGTTGGATTGGGTGAGTATGAGAAGTCTACTAGTGTAGGCTTGAAGTCTAACAAGCAATCAAATGTAACAAAAACAAACCCAAAAAAAAAAAAAAAAGAAAAAAAGAAAAAAGAAAAAAGGGAAGGTACATTCGTATAGAAGAAGTTGAGTCTAGGTGGTGTTCTTTTACAATTGACTTTTAAGTTTTAACCATATATGGCTATATGTATTCTATAGGCTTCATTCCTAGATAACTCTTAATGGCAAAAGTAAAGGATATATATATATATATATATTATTGATGGTTCCAAAATATGGAGAGGCCATATGTGATGCTATTTTGTCCTATATGAGGAGAGTTAATAATGGAAAATCATTAGATACTTTAGCAGTTTCTCTTTTGATCAGGTACCGTTATAAGTTTTTCTTAAATTATTTGATTGTTATTGAGTAAATGGTACTTGGAAAAAAAATTGTTTTAAGTGATATCTAAAGATTTTAGAAGAATTGTTAGGGAAAAGTTCTTTTATGGTGAGCTAGTTGAGGTAAATAACATTTCTATTAATTGGTTTTACTTTTGCATATATTATTGTATTTTAGCTACTGAAAATTGTTATACTATTGTTACATTTTTATTTTTAATTGTTAGCTACATTGATTTAAAGTAAAGAATTTTAGCTATTGAATATTGTTCTACAATTGTTACAATTTTATTTCAATTGTTAGCTACATTGATTTAAAGTAAAGAATAAAGAGTTTTTCATAAATTTATTTGATTATTACATATATATAGTTTTAAATATGTATTTGAATGAGATATATTTTTGTTTGAACTATGATTTGATATATATGATTTTGGACAATTCAACTATGTTTTGACTCTGATATCCAGCCAATAGAGGTTATTCATTAGTATCGAAATTAGTTCTATCTGGGGTATCACGAGCCTATCGTGTTTCTCGACCTAGCTAATGGAAAATATACATTAGCACAAAACTAGTTTCTTCTGAATCTAATGCCTAATCACCATATTCATAAATATATAAGATTGTTAAGAATGTGAATATGTTTGAATTTATGAATTATTTTAAGTCTATGAAATTTCTTTAGTTTATTTTTTGAAAACCCATAATATATTATAACTTTGACATAAGTGAAATATTTTGATCCCATAAATTTATATTATTTTGTCAATCTATATACTTGTTTCGGCTAGTTTGGTATTTAGTTACTTATTGAGTTGTCAACTTACCCTCATTTTCTCCTCCAGTTTCAGATTGTGAAGAATAACAAGTTTTGAGACTTTTGCTGAGCGTGTACGCTTGAATGGAGATTAGGGATTTTGAAATAAGATGATCTTGTAAGAATTAGTATATCTTTTGTTTAACGGTCATGAGGTTTGGATTGTTGTTTCTATTAGTACTTTGGAGATCTTTTGACAATTGCATTATTGAGGATGATTGTGGATTTATTGATGAAATTTTCTTTGAGGATAATCTTTAGTTGCTAAGAAGGCCTTGCACATTTGTAGGGTGAAAACTTAATAAGAGTGCGGTCAGTGTTACGTGCCTACTTGTATTGTTGGGTTCAGGGCGTGACATAAACCCTAAACATCACAATAAAATGCTTTGACCTCTCTCTGCTAAATTAACAACCAAAATTAACTCTGCCAATCCCTAGACATTAAGACTTAGCTTCTTGACAAGGCAACTCACCCATAAACACAATATTATTGCTCTCATTGGATATATATATATATATATGTGTGTGTGTGTGTGTGTGTGTGTGTGTGTGTAGGTTTGAGAGACAAGGAACCAGATCCAAGCTTGATGCATCTGAATGATTATGGCAATGGGGTCCAAAACAAGTTTAATATTGGAGCACCTAGGTAACTAGGCACTGAAGCTTGACCAGCAACCAGCTTTCCATGCGATAGCAAAGCCACATGTAGAGCCGGGAGGGCATGGCCCTCCTAAAGTTCAAAAGATTAATCCCATGCCATATTATTGTTAGGGACTTAAGAGTGCTAACTTTCTCAAACAGTGAAACCTTTTGATTATGAATTTATTATATCTCTGTGAATATATTGACATTTTATATATACCACAGAGACGTGGACTATGATTTTTTAGAGAACTATGGGTTACAGTTGTTTTAAGTTTCTATATTAAACTTATAATTATATATATATATATATATGTTCCATGTATTGGGTTTATTGTAAAATTCAATTCAAAATTCAAAATAATAAAGATATAGCATTTACAAGTTTTCATTATAGACTAAGATGTAAGCTGGTGGTTAAACTACGATAATTTTTTTTCTCTAATATTTTTTTCTTTTTACTTTAACAATTAACATGGTATTGAAATTAATGATTTGTTTGAATTGAGAGAGAGAAAAGGTAATAGAGTAGAATTAACAAAAAATTAGCTTATTTTTTGCCAATTTTACTTTTTCTATTCTCTTCCACTGCCCCCTCAATCCAAACGGCCCCCAAGTTCCTATTTGGTTTCCTTTTGGCTCTTTTGGGCCTCCATTCTAATAGTGATGCTTCTTTCCAGCATTATCAAAGTCGTTCAAGCACTACAGTACTATCTAGATCCATCCCCTCTAGATATTGTTTCCAACCACACACACCCTCATATGCACAGCGCCACAGAAATCACCCACGCACACGCCCTCATGTGCACTTCATCTGATATCTCCAGCCTTCACACGATATCATGTGTTATGTACATGTCCACATGTGCCTCCGTCGTTGTTGGTGTCAATTCATTTTTTGGCAATTAATCAGTGTCAGCCATCACCTAGTCAGACCAACTCTCCCTTGGCCCGCAGTTGTTTGTTTGCGCCAATATTTATCTCATGCATGTGTTCACACTGTTGGGAATGTACACGAATTCCCATATATTTGAGAGAAGCGAAAAACATATAGAAAAATAACACACATACAAAACAATCACACGACACAAAAAATTATGTAATTCATTAATTTACCTGATGAATCAAGGAAATTCACCAATGAGTCGCACGATGCTCCTTTCGCTTGTATGTTAACCTGCACGAAACAAAGGAGAAAACCTATCGAAGGACACCGGTGTGGTGCCGGCCAAACACCCTCCGAAGGTTAAGTCAAAGTATTCTCACAACTCTAGAGTGCTAGAGAAGGTAAAATCATGAGTACCTTGGTTTGTGAGGGTATTGGGGCTTTTATAGTAGCATAAGGTTGACATCCCTTTCTTGGCGCGGAAGTCTTTTCCTTATAGGACTCTCTTCGTAGAATCCTAAACGTGATGGACAGATCTCCTCCTTATAAGGAAGATCTTTACCAAATATGCAAGATTTCTGGAGTCCTACTAGTGCAAGGACTCTATTTGGGCCCTTAGGAGAGTGGGCCAAAATATCCCCCATGAGGGGTCCAACAGGCCCCTAGACAACCAGCCCACCTTCCTTCATTCCGTCCATAGCCGGCCCGTTCACATCAGATCCGTCCATTAAAGGCCCATACAAATGACGGACTCGTTTACTCGGACGTTTGCGGACCATATTCGGCCCGTCCAATCACATAAGACATTCCAAAGATTTTGTCCCTTTCAGTTGCCCCCTCACCCGATGGGTCCGTCAAGAATAATGAACGGACCCATGGGGTGACGGATCTAAAACTCAATCATGCATCCAGGACACCTATGTCCGTGAATTTTCATCCGTACACTGCTGGATCAGGTGCTAATGCATTAATGTGTTGTGCCAAGTGTCATCTTGTCAGTGGCCGTTGTTTTGGAACGAGGTGTCGCTTCGTCTTCCGTGCATTTCTCTTATAAATATCAATCCTCCGCCCCTCATTTCCCCACTTGTTGCTGGAAGAAATTGTCAGAGCGAGTCCGTCACATCTGTCAGAGAACAGTCCGTTCACTCACACATCCGTCGCCTACCACATCTTGCTCCAATCTTCTGGTGAGTTATTTCATATCCGTCCTCTCTTTTTTCTTTTGCTCTTATTTATACTTTATGTGTCCGTCGTTCTTTCCAAACCCGTCAGAGTCTTAGGTTCTGTCATTACCTGTAGGCCATGTCTAGTGCGTCAAGTAATCAGTCGGTCGTTCGTGACGGGGCGGATTACGAAGGGGTATACCCGTCAGGTCCCAAAGACCCCGACGTCCCGAGCGAGAGTAGTCCGTCATCATCTTCCTCGTCCTCAACACATGAGGGCCTGGAGATAATCGAAATCCAAGAGGAGTCAGACGACGAAGAGCTACTGGTTAGGTCCGTCGTGGGGGTTGATGGACTTAGGGTGTTCGTCTTGCCCCCAGAGTAGACGGTTCACGCCTTGACATCAACCATCAAGGAGGGTCACTTCAACACACTTAGGGACCGCTACCAAATTCCAGACCACATCCCACTCCGTCTACCTTATAAATCAGAAAAATGTTATTACGAAGGAGTTGACGGAGTGGGTGTGTACGAGCAAGTGCTTAAAGCTGGTCTGAGGTTCCCATTGAGTTTGTTACACTGTGAACTCTTAAACTATTTAGGCATATCCGTCAGCCAGGTGTCCCCTAACGCCTGGAGAGTCTTTATTGCCATGGAGGGTCTATACGGAGCCATGTCGGACGGAGCGAGGAGGCTTTCAATAAAAGAGTTCCTCCATTGCTACCGTCCGGACGAGATAGACAAGTCGAGGGGCATGTACAGCTTTGTTCCTAGGAGTCCCGTCCTGAAAGTCATTTATGAGACCCCGGACTCAAATAGGGACTAGAAGAGTCGTTACTTTTTTATGGAAGGAGAGGATTGGATGTGTCATCCAGGGGAGACGGACTTCATGCCCGTCGACACAGTTTGGGGCATTTTAAACTCATCTGGTATGACCCGTCATAAATGACTCCGTGCATCTTAGTAATTTTGTAATGTTTCTAACCTCCATCTTTCATGGTGCAGTTCGACGGCGTCCCCAAATTACACTTGAGGAATTTAGTTTCCTTGAGAGAATTTTTTCCAAGACAACACCAGAGGAGAGGACGTGGGCCAAGCTCGTCAACCTCAATACTATTCACTGGTATTGTGACGGTCCCGAGCCCACCCCAGCGGCTTTAAAGTACGAGAAACAGACCCGTCTGCGTAAGTCCGTCTACCTTCATGACTTTTTTTTTTTTTTTTTTTTGCCATTATCATTGTTTCTTAGTCCGTCATCCCTTTTCAGAGATGGAGGATGCAAAGAGACGAGCAGCCATAAGACTTCAAGCTGCGAAGAACAAGCAGACCGGAACGGACCCCATGGGGACGGGCTCCAGTAAGCCATCTTTAAAGCGGAAGCTGCCTGTGAAAAGCGACCGTCCACCTAAGCAGCCCAAAGTCCCCTTGGACCCGGTCCTCGGCTTGATGGCTGAGGGGAGTAAGTCAGTTACTCCGGCCAAGCACGGTAAGGGCAAGGGGCTGATGACGGGTCAGCCAGGCGAGCAGAAAAAACCACCCGTCTTACTTCGCGAGGATTCCAAGTATGCCTCGGAGAAGTTGTCGTCGATCATTACCACCGACGACTACGAGGATCTTGGGAACCACTCGACGGAGGCGATGGGGGAGACGGGCCTCTTCAGCATTGCCTAGGTAATTATTCCGTCGTCCTTAGTCCATCCGTTCATCATTTTTTGACTTATATTTTGCTTACTCATTTTCGTTGTCCCTTAGGCTATGATCATGATGAAAGGCCTTATGGGACGGTGTCTCAACCACGAGACGACCATTGGCCGGATTCGTGAGAAGGCCAAGATGACAGAGGGGGAGCTACTCGACCTGAAGGCCTAGAAGGTTACTCAGGAAAAGAAACTGAGGATGGCCGAGACGGCCCGGGATAAGGCTGTTCAGCTGGTGGAAAGTCTGAAGAAAGACTTGGTGGACAAAGACAATGAAGTCCGTCAGGCCAAGGAGGACGCCGTACGAGAGTACCGTGACTCCGACGACGTCATTGCGGAGCTGAGTTTGGTCTTCAACGACGGGTTTGACGATGCCCTCCGTCAGGTGAAGAGGTTGTACCCAGAGTTAGACTTATCCACCGTCACCGTCTCTGCCCCCAAGCCGTCCACCGCCCAGCCCGTTCAATCGGAGGATACTGATGCTCTCTTTGATGATGACGTCCTTGTCCGTGAAACTCCAACGGATCATACTGCTGCGAACAGCAAGGCTAAAGACGTTGGGGACCGTCCAGCCGAAGAGGGAGACGGAGCTGGATTATCTTGATTTACTTTGTAATAACTTAGGTTTTTTTATTTATTTATTGCAAGTGTAGAACAATTTTTAACACCCGTCATGTTTATGGGGTTTGTATATACATTGTCCGTTCAGCATGTTTATTTTATGCTGGGTCCGTTGACCTTTTGTTTTATCTTTGTCGAATGCATGTTTTTATTTTTAACGTATATTTTCATGCTTAAGTGAGCTCCGTCCTGCTTATTGTGGTTCCTCCTTTCATGACTTGCTCAACCAAGGGCCGTCATCCCTTTGGATGATTTGTGTGACTTGGAAATACCATTTGCTTTTGAACGGTCCGATTATTATTGAACATGTCCGTCATGCGAAATTTGAACCCACCCGTTGGGTAGACTGATTGTTGTACCGGTCCGTCAGGTACCTTACTTAATTCCCCTTGTGGGGTCCGTCCAACTAGTGGACGTTATCCAGGGTTCGCTCATTATGCGTACTTAGTAGTTACCGTCTATTTAGGTTGACCCGTCCTCTTATGGACGATGCTGCTTGTCCGTCCACTATTCGGTCTAAAGGTTTTCATCCTCATGGGATGGTCCGTCAATCTCGGGGATAATCTAATTAGTTTGCCCATTATCTAGACTTAGGCTCTCATCCTTTTGGGGTGATCCGTCCACTTGGTGGACAGCATCACTGGTCCACCCATTATCTGGACTCAGGTTTTCATCCTCCTGGGATGATCCGTCCGTCTTGTGGATAGCAATATTGGTTTGTCCATTATATAGACTGGTTTTTCATCTTCTTATGGATGATCCGTCCATTTTGTGGACAGCCTTATTGGTTCGTCCATCATATGGACTCTGGTTTTTCATCCTCTTGGGATGATCCGTCCATTTTGTGGACAGCCTTATTGGTCCGTCCACCGTATGGACTGGTTTTTCATCCTCTTGGGATGATCCGTCCATCTTGTGGACAGCTTTGTTGGTCCGTCCATTATCTGGACTTTGGTTTTTCATCCTCTTGGGATGATCCGTCCATCTTGTGGGCAGCTTCGTTGGTCCGTCCATTATCTAGACTTTGGTTTTTCATCCTCTTGGGATGATCCGTCCATCATGTGGACAGCTTCGTTGGTCCGTCCATTATCTGGACTTTGGTTTTTCATCCTCTTGGGATGATCTGTCCATCTTGTGGACAACTTTTGAACCTTATGAATTAAATAGACTAGGCAGGAAAAATTTAGTTGCCTGAAAGAAGTCTTTATAGGAAAATGGTGCCTGCCCCCTTGGGCTTAAAAAGGCACTAGTAGAGAGGTTCGTTCAAAGTAAAAGCATAGAAAAGTAAAAATAGTTGTTCAAAAACTACTGAAAACTTTAGAAATGAGCTAGAATGCTTGCAGGGGGTTGATGTCTCTTCTCGTTGCATCTATTGGTAGTACCTCTGTAGGTGCTCAGTATTCCACGGGTGTTGTAGTTTCTGCCCGTCCATGGTTTCGAGGTGGTAGGTTCCCTTTCTCTGCCAAGATGAGATCTTGTAAGGTCCTTCCCAGTTTGGGCCAAGTTTTCCTTGCGAGGGATCTTTAGCCGCTCCCATTACCTTCCGAAGCACAAGGTCTCCGATCTGGAAGTCTCTGCGTCTGACTTTGGAGTTGTAGTATTTTGCCATGAGGTTTTGGTATCGAGCTATCCTTTGTTCAGCTGTAGCCCGGACTTCGTCGACTAGGTCTAGCTGTAGCCGCAAAGCCTCTTCATTCTTGCCTTCATCGTAGCTCTCCACTCGATAGGTTGTAAGACCTATTTCCGCTGGAATGACAGCCTCGCTCCCGTATGTCAGCCTGAATGGTGTTTCTCCTGTGGGCGTTCTTGCAGTCGTGCGATAGGCCCATAAGACGCTTGGTAACTCATCGGGCCAGATACCTTTTGCCCCCTCGAGCTGGGTCTTGATGATTTTGAGCAGGGACCGGTTCGTGACTTCGATTTGGCCATTCGCCTGTGGATGTGCGGGCGATGAGTAGTGATTCCTGATGCCTAACTCCTAGCAAAAATCTCGGAATGGTTTGTTGTCAAACTGTTTCCCATTGTCGAAGATGAGGACCCTTGGTATCCCGAACCTGCCTATGATATTTCTCCATACGAAACCTCTGATGTTTTTCTCTGTGATAGTTGCTAGAGCTTCCGCTTCGACCCACTTAGTGAAGTAGTCGATCCCTACCACCAAGAATTTTAGCTGTCGCGCGGCCATCGGGAGAGGGCCCATGATGTCTAGTCCCCATTGGGCGAATGGCCAAGGGGCCGTCATGGGTGTCAGTTCTTTGTTTGGTTGCCTAATTAGGTTACCAAACCTTTGACATTTGTCGCAGATCTTGACGTAGGTTTGCGCGTCCTTCTGCATTGTAGGCTAATAGTATCCTGCCTGGATCAGTTTGTGTACTAGAGACCGCGCCCTCAAATGGTTTCCGCAGATGCCTTCATGGACCTCTCTCATTACATAGTCCGCTTCCTCGTGGCCCAAACACCTCAGATGCGGTCGTGAGAATCCCCTTTTGTATAAGACGTCATTGATTATTATGAACCGCGAAGCCCGGACTTTCAACTTTCTGGCTGCGTCCTTGTTGTCCGGGAGCGTGCCTTCCTTTAGGTAGGCCATTAGGGGCGTAGTCCAATCGTATTCTGGATTTACTTCCTGCACTTCCGTCTCCCTGTTAATGATTGAGGAGTTCTGGATGAATGACAGCACCTGGTCGGGGGTCGTCATGGCCTCTGCGGAGGCGGCTTTTGCGAGCTGGTCAGCACATTCATTCTCCTCCCTTGGGATCTGGACGAAGGTGACCTGGAGGGAATCGATCCGTCTTCTGACTTCTTCCAAGTATTTCTTCATTTTTCCCCCCTGCACTCATAGGCGCCACTAATCTGACTAACTATCACCTGCGAATCGCAATGTATAACCATGGCCTCGGCGCCTGCTGCTTTCGCCAGGTCTAATCCTGCCAACAACGCCTCATATTCGGCCTCATTATTGGTCGTCGGGAAGTCTAATCGGATCATGCACTCGATCTTGTCTCCATCAGGGGTTTGAATTACCACCCCGGCGCCTCCAGCTAGCCTGTTTGATGATCCATCCGTGTGGATGTTCCACTGTCTGAGGGCTTGTGGCTCCTGCTGCCCCGTTTGCATGTATTCGGCGATGAAGTCAGCCACTGCTTGGCCCTTTATTGCAGTTCGCGGACGGTAGTGTATGTCAAACTCGCTCAGCTCTATCGCCCACAGGGCCATCCGTCCGGCTGCTTCGGGGCTGCTCATTGCCCTTTTTAGGGGCTGATTTGTTAGGACGATGATGCTGTGGGCTTGGAAGTATGGTTTCAGTTTTCGAGTTGCGGTTATCAGCGCGAAGGCGAGCTTTTCCATGTAGGGGTACCTTTCTTCAGCCCCCCGGAACCCTCTGCTTATAAAATAGATGGGTCGCTGCGTCCCTTCCTCTTCCCTTACTAGGGCCGCGCTTACCGCCACCTGCGAAGCTGCTAGGTATAAGTAGAGGTCTTCCCCTGGTTTGGATGGGCTGAGCAGGGGTGGCGAGGCAAGGTATTTCTTTAGATCTTCAAATGCCTTCTGGCACTCTTCCGTCTACTCGAATGATTTCTTTAGGACGCGAAAGAACGGTAGGCACCTGTCCGTTGCTTTTGAGACGAACCTGTTCAGGGCGGCAACTCTGTCGTTCAAGCTCTGTACGTCCTTCGCTGTCCTTGGTGGTTCAAGCTCCATGATGGCCCGTATTTTCTCTGGATTGACCTCTATTCCTCTTTAGGACACCATAAAACCCAAGAATTTTCCTGCCGTCACCCCGAATACACACTTGTCCGGATTCAGCTTCATGTTGTATAACCGTAGGGTATCGAATGTCTCCTGGAGGTCGCTCAAATGATCTTTTTCGAACGGGCTCTTGACCAGCATGTCGTCAACGTAAACCTGTACATTCCTCCCTATCTGGTGTGCGAACGTTTTGTCCATTAATCTTTGGTATGTTGCCCCGGCGTTCTTGAGTCTGAACGGCATCACCTTATAGCAAAAGAGTCCCTGGCTGGTGACGAAGGACGTTTTCTCCTGATCGGGTTCCTCCATTTTGATCTGGTTATAGCCCGAGAAGGCATCCATAAAACTTAGGAGCTGGTATCTGGCCGTGGAGTTGACCAGGGCATCTATCCGCGGGAGGGGGTAGCTATCCTTTGGGCATGCTTTGTTTAGGTCCGTGAAGTCGACGCACATCCACCACTTTCCACTAGCTTTCTTGACCATGACCACGTTCGCCAACCACTCTGGGTAATATACTTCCTTGATAAAACCCACTTCGAGTAGTTTTTCGACCTCTTGTGCTATTGCTCTGTCCCGTTCAGGAGCGAACACTCTCTTTTTCTGCCGGACTGGTGGGGTTGAAGGGTTCACGTTCAACTTGTGGACTATAACAGAGGGATCGATCTCGGGCATGTCTTCATGGCTCCATGCAAAAATGTCTTGGTTCCTTCTGAGGAATGTTATGAGGGCCTGGCGCACAGATTGGCAGGCCAATGTTCCTATTCTGGTTGTTCACTCCGGTTTGGACTCGTTGAGTGTTACTACCTCCAGCTCTTCAACCGGTTCTGTGACCGTCTGCTGTTCTTCTATGCACATTGCCTGATGGTGATCTTCCATTTCTAGCATGGCAATGTAGCATTCTCGGGCAGTTGCTTGATTCCCCCGCAATTCCCTAATCCCGTAGTCCGTTGGGAATTTGATCATTAGGTGGTATGTGGATGTCGCTGCTTTCCACGAGTTAAGTGTGGGTCGTCCGAGAATACCATTGTAAGCGGAGGAGCAGTCTACCACGAGGAACATTACATTCCTAGTGAGTTCTTAAGGGTAATCACCTACCGTTACAGGTATTGTGATGGAACCTATTGGGAATACCCTGGTTCCTCCAAAGCCGACAAGTGGAGTGTTCGCCGGCATCAATCGTGCTTTGTCTATCCCCATTTGCTGGAATGCTAAATAGTATAGAATGTCTACTGAGCTGCCGCTGTCGATTAGTACTCGGTGGACGTTGTAGTCCCCCACACGTATACTGACGACCAGCGCATCGTCATGTGGATGATGGAGTCTCCTTGCGTCTTCTTCGGTGAATCCTATAATAAGGCTCTCCAGCCGTGTGGTATTAGGCCTTGAGCCTGTCAGGTGGACGTTCAGGACCGATCTGAGGTACGTCTTTCGAGCTTTTTTGGAGGAACCGGTAGACGCGGTTCCTCCCACTATCATCCTTATGTCTCCGATGGGGGGTCTCGGACGCTCGTTATCCCGTCGGGGGGCCGGCTCTTGGCGATTATGATCCGTTTTCTCTTTGTTGACGAACTTCTGCAACTTCCCTTGTCTAATGAGGGCTTCAATCTGCTGCTTTAGGTCATAGCAATCGGCCGTGTCGTGGCCATGATCTCGGTGGAAACGACAATATTTGTCTCGCGGCCGTTTGCTTGGGTCGCTCTTTAGTTTTCCCGGGAATGTTAGTGTCTCCTCGTCTTTGATTTGCATCAAGACTTGGTCAATCTGGGCGTTCAAGGGGGTGAAACTTGTGAACCTCCCGCTCGGGGGCTTAGGGCGTCTTTCGTCCCTTCTGTCTCCTGTCCTTGGTCTTTTCTACCCTTGGTCCTGGCGCATGTCCACCTGGCGTTCCCTCTTCCTGGGCCTTTCCTCCCGTGCAAGTAGCGCATCTTCCGCGTTCATGTACGTGGTGGCCCTGTAGAGTACTTCTGACATGGTTTTGGGGTCGTTTTTGTATAGTGAGAAGAAAAACTTGCCCTTCCGCAATTCGATCGTGAAAGCTGCCACCAGTATCTTGTTGTCGGCTTCATCAATTGAGAGTGCTTCCTTATTGAAGCGGGTTATGTAGGATCTTAGTGTCTCGTCTTCTCTCTGCCTGATGCTCATCAAAAATGCTGTGGACTTCTTGTACCTGTGTCCCCCTATAAAGTGCGAGGTGAACTGAGCGCTTAGTTCTTTGAAAGTGCTGATGGAGTTCGGTGTCAGCCGACTGAACCAAATCCTCGCGGGACCCTTCAGTGTGGTTGGGAAGGCCCTACACATGATTTCGTCCGGTACCCCTTGTAGATGCATCAAGGTCTTGAATGTCTCTAAGTGGTCTAGGGGATCCTTGACCCCATCATAGCTCTCTATTTGCGGCATTCGGAACTTGTGTGGCAGGGGAAAGGAATTGACAAGGCCAGTGAATGGAGAGTCGGTCCGGTTCACCAGGTCATCCAGATCGCTGGACACTCGCCCCTTTAGGGCGTTCATCATGACCTCCATCTGTTCCTTCATCGCCTGCATCTCTGCGAACATAGGCGGAGTCGTCGCATCCGTGAGGGACGGGAGGCTCATGTTCTGTCGTTCTGGCCTGCTTGGGGCGTTACTCCCTTCAGGCCCTTCTCGTTCTCTTTGCATGGCGCTTGTGCCTTCCTGATCCTCCCTCTGGTTGTGGGGTGCTGTGTTTCTTCGACGCAGCTGTTCTTCCAGGTCATTATTTTGTTTGGTGAGACGCTCCACGGCCGCAGTGAAAGTGAGGGTCTGAACCTGTTTTTCGAGTGCGGTCGTGGGTAGTCCCTCTCTTTGGATGTCGTTGGTTGTTGCCATCGAGCGAGTGAGCACCATGCAACTCTTCTGTCTCAGGGATAAAGCAACTTCTGACCGCCTTCTTCTTAAGTCAAACGATTCCCACAGACGGCGCCAACTGATGAATCAAGGAAATTCACCAATGAATCGCACGATGCTCCTTTCGCTTGTATGTTAACCTGCACGAAACAAAGGAGAAAACCTATCGAAGGACACCGGTGTGGTGCCGGCCAAACACCCTCCAAAGGTTAAGTCAAAGTATTCTCACAACTCTAGAGTGCTAGAGAAGGTAAAATCATGCGTACCTTGGTTTGTGAGGGTATTGGGGCTTTTATAGTAGCATAAGGTTGACATCCCTTTCTTGGCGCGGAAGTCTTTTCCTTATAGGACTCTCTTCGTAGAATCCTAAACGTGATGGACAGATCTCCTCCTTATAAGGAAGATCTTTACCAAATATGCAAGATTTCCGGAGTCCTACTAGCGCAAGAACTCTATTTGGGCCCTTAGGAGAGTGGGCCAAAATATCCCCCATGAGGGGTCCAACAGGCCCCTGGACAACCAGCCCACCTTCGTTCACTCCGTCCATAGCCGGCCCGTTCACATCAGATCCGTCCATTAAAGGCCCGTACAAATGACGGACTCGTTTACTCGGACGTCTGCGGACCATATTCGGCCCGTCCAATCACATAAGACATTCCAAAGATTTTGTCCCTTTCATTACCTAAATTCATGGAGTTACAATAATTTACTATTTATAAGGAAAATTACAAGATATGACAGTATAGTATTTCTCCCTCAAAACCACATAACAAACCCTAATTTAAAACAACAGTATTTATATTCTACACAGAGGATTTATAATAGGCTAAAAGTGGGCTAATTTATTTTTTATTTTTTTATTTTTTAATCCCAAGCCTCCACTCAATGGACTAAGTCTTAGAATATCTCTCATTAAAATCATAGCACTTTTACATAGAGTCGGATCACAATCAGGATCAAACACAAACTAAATTTCACATAGCCCCAACACGCATTCTATCTTGTCTAACATTTTTATATTTTCTTTGATGATCTTACCGTCTAACCTCTAGGTATTTTCATTCAAACTTTGGGGTTAAGGGATGTTAAAATATATTAAGAGTTTATCATATAAATATATCAACGGTCCACATTCTCTAATGTGTCACCTCATAATAGAGTGATCATAATTGAGGGCCACTGACTGTTTGTTCATGTAGTGGCAGTTGGGCCTGTTGAGGTCCGGGTGATAATATAAAAAGCCTTCCTTTTAACAATTGGTTTGCTCGATTAAATTAAAAATTTTAATTCTTTTTTTTGACATTCAAACATTTAAATTATTTAAATGTCCTCTTCTTTATGCTTTTAAGTTTTTTTTCTTCTTCTTTTTTTCTTTTGTTTAATTTAACGGCCAAAAAATAAAAATAGGAGGTGACTAGTGAAACACCTAGACCTTGTTTAGATGTGAATCATGTGATCATACTAATTTCTACCTGCTTCAAAACACTGTATATTCTTTATGCATTAAGTTCTTATATTTGTTCTTCTAAAAAAACATAAAACAAAAAGTTTTTATATCATCGTAGCAAAACATAAGTACAACCAATCTTAAGCTTGTAAATGAGTGAGTCAAGTTGACTATTAAAAATTTATTGGATTATGAGTAATGGTTAGCTCATTTAGTTTTATTTTGTACACATATTGGGCTTGACTTATTGCCAAATCAGATTAAAAGATATATTTAGTATAAAAAATAAAAATAAAAACTTCCTTGTGCTTTGTTTGTCTCATTCATCTCTGCTTACAAGATTGTTGAGATATCTTGCCTACCCATTTTTATTCTGGAAGATGTACAAGTAGTCCAGGATTGATGTATAATTGGCCATCTTGGGCTGGATTTGAGATTATATATTCAGCAAAGGTCAAACAGAAACTCTTTTATTAGGCTAACTTGGGCCGATCCTGGTTTTCACCTTTCATCTCTAACGAGCCTGTATTGAAGTCTATTGGTTTGCTGCATTCATCTCCAGTTTTCTTTTCTTGTTTTTCATGCAGAGCAACGCCCGTGCGTATAAACATTAAACACACAAGGTCCCAAGAATCATGATTCAATTTCTCATCTCATGTCAAAATCCTAAAAATTAAAAAATTAAAAAATAATAAAAATATAAATAAATAAATAAATAACCTCTCATGTCAAGGGCAGTACATAATAATAATAATAATAATAATGATAATAATAATAATAATAATCATCATCATCATCATCATCTTATTGTTTCATGTCTAGGAGCAAACTATATATTTTTAAATTAAAATAAATGATTTGATGATAAACTCTAGGACACATTTTCTTCTTTTCCTCTTTTCTACTTTTGTGAGAATTAAGAGCATTCACACCAATCTCCTTAAATATTTAGTTAAACTAATCCAAAAAACTCTACTTTTGCTAGTTTAGCTATCTATTATTTTCATACACATACATCAATCTCAATACTTTATCAACAGTGAAATTTAATGTAGCGAGGATAGAGGCTCACTATATGTAGAAATTAGATTATCCTCTTTAAAAAATTTAGTTAATTCAGTGAGGCTAATGCACACTTGTTTTGGTTGAGTTTAGATAAATTTTTATTGAAATATTAAATTAGTGAGACTGGTGTGAATGCTCAAAGAAAGTTACAATTGACCATTAAGGCACTGACATAATAGATAATATTTAGTAGGAACATGAAATATGTTATGTGAAAAAAAACCTAGAGTCATGAATTCTAATTAGCTTAACTAATAAAATCTCTTATTTGTCAAATAATGAATCAAGGTTATTTTTGCCTTATGGTCAAGAGTAATTATTATAAAATAGTTGTTATAGATTCAAATCTTATTTTTTAGCAATGTTATACCACTAAATATTTGTTTTAGAGAAATGATAGGTCTACAACATTTTTACAATAATCCTAAGTGGCAGGTTGTTACTGGTTGTTATTATTGGGGCAAAAAAGTAATCTGTTAGTTTCAAATTTGAACGAATAACAACTAACCACCTGTGATTTGTTGTAAAATTGTTGTAGACATAGCATCTCTCTTTGTTTTATTGTATGTAAATTTTAACAAATCTACTGTTGGATATACCTTCCTTACTTGCAAAAATTTAAGATTATTTGATAACAATGACTATCTCATCTATAAAATGTTTAAAATTCAAGTTTTTGTATGTACTTTCATAATACGTACTATAAAAGTATGCATCAAAGTTAAGTTTATAGATGTAATAATAAATAACATTCAATTGATACGAAATTTGTTATACCTGTTAAAAACATAGAGAATATGTAATTCAACTATGAGATTTCCAAAATATTAATCACATAAAGTAGAACATTTATTTATTTATTAATTTGTGGGCTCCTGTTAGTTCAACTGGTAAAAATTTTTATGGTTAAATAAGAGATTTGGGGTTCAATCCCCGCCTACACTAAAAACCGATTAATGTTTTGATCTAATGATAAAGAGCATAATTAGGAGCGGAAGTCATAGGTTGAAACTCTCTAAAAAAATTATTTATTAATTTATTACATATACAAGATAAGATTTGATCTAGTTCTAGCAATAATTTTATTTTCCTAGTTTAAAAAAAAAAAAAATCCATTGATCTTATTTTGGAAAGCATATAATTTCCCATGATTCAAATAACTAATACCAAGGAAACAACTAATTACCAACGCATATAGGGGCAAGATAAAAAATTAAACGCATACAATTTATTTTGGTAAGGAATCCAATATATGATAATGATTTGGAAATATACTAGGAAACATAGTTTATCTTGTACTACAAATTTGATAAACTACAAATTTGGTCACTATCCTTTATATCAAATGTCAATTTGATCCATAATATTTCAATTGTGTTAATTTGGTCCTTAACATTTTTAGTACTATATCAATTTAGTCCCTACCGTTATCCCATTGATAGAAAAATCTGATGTGCCAAATGGAATTATAAAAAATTATTTTCCATGCCATATCAACTGCCAATTGTACTGCCATGTCAAATTAAAAAAAAAAAAAATTAAAATCTGCACACAATTGGATTCATCTCATAAATAATCCTGCAGGAACATTTTACAGCATTATTGCCTTTGAAGAAATATAACCTTCTGGTCTGTCCTTTGGCCCATTAAAATAAAATAAAATAAAATAAAAAAATGTCTATCCTTAGGTGCATGAGAGTCCTCCTCCAAGACCATTCGTCTTTCTTAATTGACCCTACGCTTTCCCATACTTTCTTCTTGGCCAAGAACAAAGGTTTTGGTTGATTCAGTGACTTTGGTTCCATTAACTCCAGGAGCACAACAGGTGTATTTTGTGGCCCATGCGGTTCTTCTTCCATGATTGCTGTCTTTCCAATGTTGACCCTAGATTGCCATGTATTTTCTTCATGCCTACTCTTAAGGATCATAATTGTCTTACTGACTTTGGTCTCGTATCTCTCTTTTTGGTCTAGAGGGTCCTCCCTCATGGCTATTGACCTGTTGAAGTTGATCCCAGAAATCACGAGATAGAGAAAACAAACCTGCTGCTGCCAGAAATGTTGTCTGCAACTTGATCTTGACCCAAGTGAGAGTAAGAGTGAGGGTGAGGGATATGAATCTGGCGAGAGAGGAAGTTAAGGATTTCGGTTTTTTACCAAATTTGATCTGATGTGGAAGTTAAGGAAGTAAAGGAATATATATATATATATATATATTTTAATCTGATATGGCAGTACGAATGGCAGTTGATGTGACATGGAAAATAATTTTTTACTATTTTATTTGACACACTAGATTGGAATAACTCTAGAAATTAAATTGATATCTATATCTATACTATTATTTAAGGGGTTTCTCCTGTTTGGATTCTTCATTTTTTTAGTTCAAAAATGTTCTTACTGTCTTATGTTTAAGTAGAGACAAAACTAAAAGATAATCCTGTAAAAATAAAACTTTAACTCCCACTAATTAAAATATTGTCTAAAAAATAGGACCACTCTCTTGTTAATTTTAAATTTCTTTGTTCATTTATAAATTAGATTTTCAAAATAAAATTATATATATATATATATATATATATATATAATCTACAAAATAGGACTACTAAGGGAAAAAAAAAAAAAAAAAAAAAAAACCTCGTTGCACACGCGAAGCACATGTGATAAGGCTAGTAACACTAAAAAAGTAAAAGACCAAATTAACACAATTAAAAAAATTAAGGATTAAATTAACATTTGGCGTAAATGATAAGAACTAATTTTGTAATTTACCCTAGATAATATTTAGTCGAAACATGAAATATGTTATGACAAGAAATCTAGTGTTATGAGTATTATTTAAGGGGCTTCCCCTGTTTGGATTCCTTTTTTTTTTTAGTTCAAAAATGTCCATACAGCCTTATGTTTAAATAGAGACAAAACTAAAAGATAATCCTGTAAAAATATAACTTTAACTCCCACTAAAACATTGCCAAAAAAATAAGACCACTCTCCTGTTAATTTTTAAATTTCTTTATTCATTTATAAATTAGATTTTCAAAATAAATTATATATATATAATCTACAAAATAGGACTACTAACAAAAAAAAAAAACAAAAAAAAAGGCCTCGTTGCACACGCGAAGCGTGTGTGATAAGGCTAGTAGCACTAAAAAAGCTAAGGACCAAATTAACAAAATTAAAAAGTTAAGGATTAAATTAACATTTAGCATAAAGGATAAGGACTAATTTTGTAATTTACCTTAGATAATATTTAGTCGAAACATGAAATATGTTATGACAAGAAATCTAGAGTTATGGGTATTATTTAAGGGGCTTCCTTGTTTGGATTCATCATTTTTTTTAATTCAAAAATGTCCTACAGCCTTATGTTTAAGTAGAGACAAAACTAAAGGATAATCCTATAAAAATGCAACTTTAACTCCCACTAAAACATTGCCTAAAAAATAAGACTACTCTCCTGTTAATTTTTAAATTTCTTTATTCATTTATAAATTATATTTTTAAAATAAAATTATATTTATATATATATATATATAAAATCTACAAAATAGGACTACTAACCAAAAAAAAAAAAAAAAGCCTCATTGCACACGCTAAGTGCGTGTGATAAGGCTAGTAGCATTAAAAAAGTTAAGGACCAAATTAACACAATTAAAAAGTTAAGGATTAAATTAACATTTAGCATAAAGGATAAGGACTAATTTTGTAATTTATCTTAGATAATATTTAGTCGAAACATGAAATATGTTATGACAAGAAATCTAGAGTTATGGGTACGTAGTAGGTACTAGTTAAAATAATTGATAAAATATCTTGTTGTCCAGTAATGATCTTGGAATAAAATCCCGTCAATGCTAAGAGATAGATTATGTATCTTATTCTAGTAAGAATTTAATTTCTTAGGTAAAAAAATTTAAAAAAATAAAAAAATAAAAAAGCCTTATAGATCTTATTCTGGCAAGAATTTAATTTCTTAAAATTCATTTTTATTGCAAATAACTCACACCAGGGAAACAATAAAAGTTACCAATGCTTCTTAAAAAAAATATACAAAAAAAAGTACAAAAAAAGTACCAAAAAAAAAAAAAAACCAGAAAACAAGTTCCCAATGCACGTTTTCTCAAAAAAGAAAAAGAAAAAGAAAAATTAAATGCTTTCCCAATGCATACAGTGGCAACTGGCAAGATTAAAATTTAAATGCTTTCAATTTATTTATTTATGTTTGAGAAGATGCTTTCAATTTATTTTGGAAAGGAATCCAATATAGGATAGATAATTCAGTAATTTGGAAATATACTTGGTAACATGATTGGGACCATTTCATTTACATTAAATAGTATATTTTATATGAAGACAATATAAATGCACTTCACATTTATGTTAAGAAATCCAATTTGTGATTATCTATTCTTTATTTGCATGCCAACATTTTCACAAGGTATGTTGTTGTTGTGGTATATACATTTATAGATGTCTGAGAGTAATTATTCATAAGCAATTTTGATTATAAATAGACCCTCTTCAACCTTTTCATTCATTAGAATTTTTTTTTTATTGATTTAGCCCCTTGAGATTGTGTATTAGATGATATTGATCTATCCGATCCATGATTTACCAGATTTGAACATTATGTTTAGGTTGAAGATACTCTGGGTAATGCATGAATATAGCCCTATTCATCTTCAATCAGGTAATTAGTTTATCTTGATTTCTACTTCTTTATGACAATAAATATTAAGTCATGTCTTTCTCACTCTTTATGTTTGAATTTTTGATTGCAGATTGTGCTAGGCGATTTAAATAACCCATTCAGAAACTCTAGAATCTCCACCTTGTACTACCAATTGCAATCACTTATGCAGTGTAACACCCGTGCAAGACATAAGAGTGTTCCTTAATGAAAATTAATTACTTTATACTATGTAGCGGAAGCAACTTCTGCAAAAATAATAGTTTGGTTTCTCACATTTTGTTTTTTCCAGTGTATAGACTTCGACCTGTAGTACTAATAGATTTGGAATGGTGATGTATAGCTTGTGAGAGATGGGTGGGGCTAATAATAGTTTAATTTCATAATCAACTTGTCTACGCTATGAAACCCAGATGATGAACAATGTTGCTTCTTTTAATTGTGCCCTCGTATCGCTTTTTCCCCACATAAAATTGGATAACTTGTAACTACAGCCCTACGTTTTATATATATATATATATATATAGCTATGACATAGGTTTTTTAATTTTTCTAATTACAGCCCCTGTGATATATAATTATTCTTTATATATATAGTAAAATATCCAATTATTATAATGAACTACTTTAATCAACCTTTTAAAATAAATAAATAAATAAATGGAATTAGCCACATATAGGATGGGAGATTCGATTGTTATAATTAATGGAAAATGAGAGATTCGAACAACAGTTCTCTTTATAAAGAAGACCAAATAATACTATTTAGGCTGTGTTTGTTTCGGTGGTAAAGGAAATCAGGAAAACGTTTTACACCCTTGAGGATGTTTGGGTGCGCAAGGAAAATTGGGTCAAACGGAAAATCATTTCCGTTGATCGTGAAATATGCCCTCTGACCCTATAAAACCATTTTCGTTTGTATTTTACCTTCAAATCAATTCCGCCTCAGGAAAACAAAAGAGAGAGAGAAACAGCAAGGAAGAGAGATCGCACACATCCAAGCTACCCAGAGAAACATAACCCAATCCCCATTTCGGCAAACCCACACCCACCTTGCCTGATCCACACCAACCCGATCTCGCTTGTCACACCCCAGCACCGACTCACTTGTCACACCCAAGCACCGGCTTGTCACACCCCAGCACCAGCTCGCTCGTTGCACCCCAGCACTGACTCACTCGTCACCGATACCAGACCCACCCACTAATCTCGTCGCCGTTGCCTTCAGACCCACCCACCGATCTCGACGCCGTCCCCTCCTTCGTCCCCAATCTCATAGCCGTCGCCTCCTTCAGATAACCCAACCTTCACTGGTATCAGACCCAACCCAGTCGCCTCTTTCCCTTCCTTCTTCTCTCCAGTTGACCGATTGAGACCGAATTTGATGAATTTTTTGGTTTGGTTTGATATTATATATTTGTTTAGATGCTGAGAAAATGTAAGTATCAAGTAAAAAAATGTGTTTTTACTAGTACTTTCAAGAACACAACCAAAGACTAAAAAATATTTTCCAAAGTATTTTTTAAAATGTCACCAAACATCTGAAAATATTTTCACCTAAAAACATTTTACACTTGGAAAACATTTTACATTGAACCAAACACAACCTTAGTTACAAAATTGTTGAGACATAACTCTCTCTTTTATGTTTCTATTAAATCCCTTAATGGTACAGTTTTAATAAGCAATCTATGGAATATATACATGTGTGTGTGTATATATTAATATATGTTTCAAGATTCCCTCTATTTTAGTCAAAAATATGACTGATAAAGTGATTCTTGGTTTGCCTTTTATAAATACTTTGTATCCTTTTCTTGTTGAACATAATGGCATTACTACTGACCCTTTTGGTCAAAAAGTAAAATTCAAATTTGTTTCAAAAACTAAGATTAATATTGACAATGTTTCCAATCTGCTTTATGCTAAAATCAAACATCTTAACTTCCTTCAACAAGAAGTTAAATACAAAAAAATTGCTGAACAACTTTCCAATAAATTGTTGCAGTCAAAAATTGATAATTTTCAAAAATTGTTAGTTGATGATGTTTGCTCTGATATTCCTAATGCCTTTTGGCATAGGAAGAAACATATTGTTGACTTGCTTTATGTTAAAGATTTTGATGAGAAAAACATTCCCACTAAGGCTCGTCCAATTCAAATGAATGTTGAAACTATTGAGTTTTGCAAAAAAGAAATCCATGACTTGTTAGGGAAAAAACTTATTAGGAATAGCAAGTCCCCTTGGTCTTGCTCTGCTTTCTATGTTCAAAAGAATGCTGAAATAGAGAGAGGAACTCCTCGTCTAGTTATTAACTATAAACCTTTGAACAAGGTTTTGGAATGGATTCGGTATCCTATTCCCAACAAGAATGACCTGGTCCATAGATTGTGTGAGGCTGTAGTATTCTCAAAATTTGATATGAAATCAGGATTCTGGCAAATCCAGATTAGTGAGAATGATAGGTACAAAACTGCTTTTACCACTCTTTTTGGACATTATGAGTGGAATGTTATGCCTTTCGGTCTTAAGAATGCCCCTAGTGAGTTCCAAAACATTATTAATGATATTTTCAACTCCTTTAGCCACTTCACCATTGTTTATATTGATGATGTTCTTGTTTACTCCAATTCCATTGATGAACACTGGAAACATTTGTATTCGTTTCTAGATACTATTAAAAGAAATGGTCTCGTTGCCTCTGCTAAGAAAATCAAACTGTTTCAAACAAAAGTTCGTTTCCTTGGCTATGACATCTCTTAAGGACAAATTCATCCTATTGATAGAGCTATTCAATTTGCTGATAAATTTCCTGATGTTATCACTAATAAAACTCAGCTCCAAAGATTTCTTGGGTCATTAAATTATGTTGCTGATTTCTACAAAGATATGAGAAAACAATGTAAACCTCTCTTTCATCGGTTAAAGAGCAATCCTTCACCTTGGTCTAATGTCCATACTTCTATTGTTAAACAAATCAAGTCTCATGTTAAGACACTGCCATGTCTTGGTATTCCAACTGTTAATGCTTTCAAAATTGTTGAAACCGATGCCTCTGATATTGGTTATGGTGGTATTTTAAAACAAAGAGTTTCTCCAGAGTCACCTGAACAAATTGTCCGTTTCTATTCTAGAATCTGGAATAATGCACAGTTAAATTATAGTACTATTAAAAAGGAGATTTTATCTATAGTACTATGTATTTCAAAATTTCAAAGTGATTTGTTAAACCAAATATTTTTGCTACGTATTGATTGCAAAAGTGCTAAATATGTTATTGAGAAAGATGTTGAAAATATTGCTTCAAAACATATTTTTGCTAGATGGCAAGCTATTTTAAGTGTTTTTGATTTTGATATTGAATATATTAAAGGATCTCAAAATTCCATCCCTGATTTCCTTACCCGTGAATTTCTGTAGTGTCCCAATGGCAAGTAGAAGGTCTAAAGACAAGACACGTGCCACTTCTAATCCAACTATTAAAACAAAACTTGTTTTCTCTTTGGACATTGTTAACCGTTTCACCCCACTAGGTACTATCCTTAAGCCCAATTACTCCTCTGTTCTTGCCTCATGTTATGATCCTTATGCTATTACCCATGTTAACCGACCTATTAAGACTGTGTTCCCAAAAAGCTCCAACATCCCTTAATACATCAAGAAACAATATTTTCAAAACATGTTTTATATTGAACCCAACAGAGCCTCAATTTCTGATCCTCTCAAACTTGCTAAAAGCTATTTTCCTCCAAGATTGCACTGGATCCCTGAGCATAAAGATAAGAATTTAAATTATTATTCTGATCTCTTGCGCAATGAGAAATCTATCATTATTAACACTATTTCTGACAAAATTGATACCTCCAAAATTATTTACCACAGTGTTTACATTGTCAATGTTATAACTGAAGAAAAATGGGGTCCTTCCCCCGGTATTACCAGAACAATGTCCTCTTCTCCCATCCCCTATTCCTACTTTGATTACATCAATGCTTGGTCAAGATTTATGCTTCACCAGAATGAAAACATATCTCATTCCTGGTTTGTTAACTTTGATAAAAATTTCACTGGATCTCTGCCTCTTTGGTTCATCCGTTGGTGGTCTCAACATGGCCCTCTTGATGAAATATTTCCTGAACCATTACTTAATGCTTTTGAATGTTTCAAGAAATTTTATAAGGTTGATGCTCATGGTGCTAAGTTCCCTCCTTTGCTTCACTTTGTTAAACGCTTCAAGATACCTTGGATATTAAAATGGCAGTATGAAAAAGATGGTGATATTCTCTCTAGACATTGGTATGTGAAATGGTAGGGTAAATTCCCTCATGCTCAGAAAATTATTGCTACAATCTCCAGAGATTCTTCATCCCCGGCTGTTCTCCCCATTGCTAAGGATTGTTCACTTGGTCAATCCCCTGTTCTTGAGGCACCTGCTTCCTCTTCTAAATCTGTTAAATCATTAGCTAAACCTAGAAAAGTGAGTTCTCCTTTGGATGAAATCCGCAAGGACCTTGAAGCTCTCAATGCTCTCATCAAAATGTTAAAAGCAGAAAGAGCTAGTTTGGATGATGAACGGTCCTCTGAAGGTTCTGTTACAAAAGATCCTTACTACCCTTACAATGAAGAGTGGTTTGGACATGATGAAGATGGTGATGATGACCTAGCACAAAATTGATTGATTCACCCTATTGGTCTGTCCTGCATAATGGCCAAGATATTACTGTTCCTTCCCATGCTAAAAATGCTACTCCTGAAAAGAAGATTCTTCATGTTTTCAAGACTGCTCTAATAATGTCCTGAAAAGAAGATTCTTCATGTTTCCAAGTCTGCTTTCAAATATTCCGAAGTTCACTTTCGGCATGTGTTTTACTAGCTATTATTCAATTTCACTATTCACCTGTCACTATTTATCTGTCACTATTCACCTGTCACTATTCACCTGTTACTGTTCATGACACTGTTCACTCCGAATTTTGCCTATTTAAGAGGGGTTGTCCCTTGAGTTAAAATCAGAATTTCTTTAGAATTCTCAGAATTTTCTTGAGAGAACTTCCCTTCTAGAGAGAGCTTTCCTCCTTAGAAGCTTTCTTTGAGAGAATTCCTTGTTTCTACTACTACCTTGTTTATTACTTTGTTCCTACTACTACCTTGTTCCTACAAACCTTGTAACTAGGACTAGTTCAAGCTTTGTAACTGTTAATCTGTTCTGAGATCTTGTATTCACTACTACTACTGTAAGTGTTTAACTCTACTTTCAATAAAGAAGTATTTTCAATTAATTTTATGTTCATTATACTACTTGTTGCTACCGCCACCTTGGACGGATTACCGCCATACCAGATGGTTCTAAATTGCTTTCATTTACTTTGAATTATCTTGTTATAAATTGCTTGGCTGGTTCTACCGCCTTATTATTGCTTTCATCTATTTTGCTTACATTATTATTGCTTTCTCTTATTTTGCTTACATTACTTTCAACATATATATTACTGTGCTTCCGTCTCCATCTCTTCCCTTCAGTTGTGCGTCTCCTTCCCCCTTTTAAAACTATGTTTAAATCACAGAGAACCTTCTGGTAAAACTATGTTAATTCAATATTCAACTCCTGATGCTAAAGTTCAAGTTCCAAAAATGATTCAATGGCAAGATGTCAAGCTTCCCACTGAATGGTTGTTGGAACAAGAATCCCTTATTTCTAAACCTGTATTTGATGAGCTAGATCTCACAAACATTCAACAATATCTTGATGTTACTGTTAAAATAAGTTTTCAAAATATTCAACCACCTTTGAGGATCAACAAAGGAAGACATTCCTTTGCTGGATCTGAAAGTATTTCGAAAAGAGATCAAGATCTCAATGATTTTTTGCAAAAGAGTTTTGAAAACGTCGATTAAAAAATTACATAAAATTAAATACTTCTGTACATGATTAGAAAATTTTAAAATACAAAGAATGTCAATAAATCTAAATTAAATTACAGGAAGACTACACGTATTTTACCTTATAAACTAATGTCACTACTAGGAAAATTCCTAAGTGTGTAAAACTTTTAGTATTTACTAGTAACTAGTAGTGACTCGCAAAGACGGGTGAGCGATCTTTATATATTTTGAACAATACTTTGGTTTGTCTATGATCTGCACGAACCCAATAATAAATATTGGTCGAAGCAGCCTAATTTAAGGAGCCCAACCTAATATAATCTGTTGTGAACAAAACCAATTTCAATCAAGTCATTGACATTTATAGTGTAAGTGTTGCATTAGTATAGCTAATTATTATTGACTTATTTTGTTTAAAAAATAATTAAGTTGGATAAAAGTATGGTTACATCTAGAAGAAATGAAGTTGGAAAAGCTGTACCCAAAAACGAAAAAGGAACAAAAACAAAAAAGCACAAATGTGTTATGGTGACATTTTGAAATATAAATTGACGAAACATGTTTGCTTTTTATTATTAATTTTGACAATAAGATCTCGATCTTTATACTCTTTGGTCAAAAGAAATATTCTGTAACAGGGTAATTAAATGTGGCTGATCAATCAATCAAAAAAAAAAAAAAATATTGCTGAAATCTAAGCCAAATATCAAAAATCTTGTATATATTAAAATTTGGAAGGATATCTTCATCTCAAATTCTGACTAAAATATATATGAAATAGGCAAGGATTTGTTGCAAACTAAGTTGCAGCAATTCTTACAAAATGCACACGTCAAGTGGCCATTTGGTGAAAATTTCAATCTTGACAAGGTTTAACAAGTGTCTATTTGAGGTGATGACACGTGTGCATTTTTGTAGAAGTTGCCACAACTTAGTTTGCAGAAAATTCTTGTACATATTATATATTAGGTATTATGCATAGAGCAAATTGAAAAGCATAATGGAAGACCCCTTATTCTTCTTTCAATTTTCATTTCCCTAAACATTATTTGAACCTGTTAAACACTAGTCCCATGCAAGGACTTACAACCAAACATCTGGAACCATTGTAGTATTTTCTTGACCTTATCCTTCACTCCAATATATGTCAACAAAACACACATTTGAATGACTCAAAATTTCTTGTTGGATTCAGGAAATGAATCCAAGTAATACAATTGAACTATAAGACAGCGAGCCCCAAAACAAAGGATCAATAACATTGCACCATTGCAATTGGGTTTGCACTTGATATCAAATGCCATAATAGGTGCAACCAAAGGCTTTTCAAAGGAAGACCTTAGCTCATCAATATGAGCATCTAGTAGAACAGCACGGTCCACTACACTTGCCTTACATAAACTCCTTGTATTTCTATTTCATACAGGCACATTTTGGATAGGAGAGAAATGGGAATCATAGTGTTTTTTTAGCTTCTAACCTTCACCCTAGCTAGGCATGATGAGAAAGCACTAGCTGCATTGTGTTAGTTTATAGAAGTGAGAGTTTTGTGGTTTAGTGGCAACTGAACTTCAATTACTTTCTGCTTATGTAAGTTGTCTTATTAGTTTAATAAAGACAATAAAATGTCTTATTATATAGTTAGTAAAGTTTCTTAACGTTACACCTAAATCTCAGAGTTCTCTCATTTTTATTGAAACAAACAATGGAGAGCTTCCAAATTTTAAAAACAGTGAATATTGAATTACTTGGTAAAGTCTTTTAACATCACACACGAATCATTCAATCAAATCATACTTTTGAAACGTAAATTCATAAAATGTCTTATTAGTTGGTAAAGTTTTTTGACATTACACTTAATCTTGTAATTCTACTTTATATTAACATCACACACAAATCATTCAATCAAATCATACTTTTGAAACGTAAATTCATAAAATGTCTTATTAGTTGGTAAAGTTTTTTGACGTTACACTTAATCTTATAATTCTACTTTATACTAAAATGACTTGGTTGGACAGCCTCCAAATATAGAGGCAATGTAATGTTAAATTACTTTTCTCTTCTCTTCTCTTGGTGTTATACATAAATTGATTTCCTTCAATGCAGTGATATATTCTCAAATATATTGAGAAATTAGGAAATGAACATTGAGGTGCTTCCCAATATAAGAGTCTAATGAGACTTCACGGATTAAATAAAGAACACAATAATGACTTGTTAAGAAATTCATTGGAACTGGTTCAATTGACAAACAGACCAAATGCACGCACAAATTTCTACTATGATTCCTTAATGAACAAATTTCACTTCTTCGTATCCGTTTCTTTAAGCAACTCAAAAGGTAAATTGTATGAGTATCAGAACTTATCAAGAAAGCTGAAGTTCACATTTTACTTCAAATATTTTACATAAAGCTGATACCCATGAGATATTGCAACACTGAATATCGAAACTCAACATTTTATTTCCATCATATCCAACTCAAGATACATGATCTTTGATAGAAAAACTATGCCAAAGTACCAAAGTAAATTTAAATAGTTAATTCCCAAGATTGATAAAGGCTACCTCTAAAATGTTTATTTAATAAAAAAAAATCCTCAGCATCACGCAGCTAGCAAAGGCATAAATTAATATACCAATATATTTATAGAAGCACAAACATATATATATATATATGGAGGGATAGATAAGTAACATAACTTACATTAAATTTATTTATTTTCTTAAAGGAAAAGATTAAAAAAGAAAAGAAAAAAGAAGTGACTTGCATATGTTGTAGAAGACAGTAAAGGGACCCATAAACACCAAAATAGAAGCCGACACCGATTGAATGATAGAACCCCTCTCATAAGAAGATCTTAAACTGTAACACCGAGAAGAAGAAAAAAAAAGAGAGAGAGAGAGACACTTTAAAGGTGAAGCATTTAAGTAAATCTTTTTTCAGGGGTTAATTTTATAATTAATATTATTAAGAGAATTTTTAGAAAATTAGGTTGAAACCCTAACTATATATATGCTAATTAAGTCCGTGTATAACTATAGATATTTTTGACGAAGGAATTCTCAATATATTTATGTTGAGAAGGATTGATGGTAAGAGTTTAAGAAATCTTATCGTTTGTCAAATCTAAGCTTTATATGAAATTATAATATTTTTATGTGGGTATTTTTGGCTAATAGTAAGACTGTCTAAATATCCTGAGTTTTATGATGTAAACAAAGAACGATTTAGATTAGGTTTTCTGTAATTTGGACGCTAAGTACATGTTCCTGTCTTGGTAATTTAATATTTTTTTCTATGCCCAATTGTTGCGTGTAAGTGTAGATAGAATTGCAGATTGTTAGGCATGGTAGGTCCGGTTTCCGCACAGGTTTCTCTTAAAGAAGTAGTACTGAAGTGTTGGATTGGTTGAGTAGGAAAAGTCTACTAGATAGGCTTGAAGTCTATCAAGCAATCAGGTAAAAAAAAAAAAATAATAAAAAAAAATAAAAAAATAAAAAAATAAAAAAAAAAGGAAGAAGAAGAAGAAGAAGAAGGAAGGCACTTCCGTATAAAAGAAGTTGAGTCGAAGTGGTGTTCTTTTACGATTGCCTTTTGGCCCTATAGACTATAAGGTGAGGCTTGAAGTAAAGATAGTGACATGTGTTCAAAAGTAGACATGTATTATAATATCAATTGATCCAATGCAACTGAACACTGGACCTAAACTTCACCCACGACTATATGTATTCTATAGGCTTTATTCCTTAAGAACTATTAGTGGCACAAGTAAAGGATATATATATATATATATTATTGATGGTTCCAAAATATGGATAGGTCATCTTTGATGCTATTTTGTCCTTTACGAGGAGAGTTAATAATTGGAAATCATTGGATATTTTTAGCAATTTCTCTTCTGACCGGATACCGTTATAAGTTTTTATTAAATTATTTGATTACTAAGTAAATGTTACTTGAAAAAAAAAATTTGTTCTAGGTGATATCTAAGGATTTTAGAGGAATTGTTAGAGAGAGATTTTTTTTTTTGGTGACCTAGTTGAGGTAAGGAGCCTTTCTCCTAATTAGTTTTACTTTTGCTTATATTACTGTATTTTAACTACTGAATATTGTTATATAATTGTTACAATTTTATTTTTAATTGTTAGCTACATTGATTTAAAGTAAAGAATTTTAGGTACTGAATATTGTTATACAATTGTTACAATTTCATTTTAATTGTTAGCTACATTGATTTAAAGTAAAGAGTAAAGAATTTTCATAAATTTATTTGATTACTACATTTATATGATTATATAGATGTATTTGAATAAGATATATTTTTATTTGAACTATGATTTGATATATATATGATTTTGGACAATCCAATTATGTTTTGACTCTGACACCCAGCCAATGGAGATTATTCATTGGTACTGAAACTAACTCTATCTGGGCCCTCTGGGGTATCACGAGCCTATTGTGTTTCTGGACCTAGCTAATGGGGGATATACATTTGCACGGAACTAGTTTCTTCCGAATCTAATGCCTAGTCATGGGAATATAGTGTGACAATAGTCATAAATATATAAGATTGTTAAGAATGTGAATATGTTTGAATTTATAAATTATTTTAAGTCTATGAAACTTCTTTAATTAGTTTATTTTTTGAAAACCCATAGTATATTATGACCTTAACATATGTGAAATATTTTGATCTCGTAAATTTATATATTCTATCAATTTATATACGTTTTTTTCAACTAGTTTGGCATTTGGTTACTTATTGAGTTGTCAACTCACCCTCCTTTCCCTCTCTAGTATCAATTTATGAAGAATAACAAGTTTTGTGACTTTTGCTGAGGTTGTTCGCTTGAATGGAGATTGGGAATTTTTAAAATAAAATGAACTTGTAGTAAGTATATCTTTTGTTTAATGGTCATGAGGTTTGGATTGTTGTTTCTATTGGTACTTTGGAGATTTTTTGACAAGTATATTATTGAGGATGATTGTGGATTTATTGATGGAATTTTCTTTGAGGATAATTTTTAGTTGCTAAGAATGTCTTGCACATTTGTAAAGTGAAAACTTTATAAGAGTGCGGTTGTTGTCATGGCGTGACATAAACCCTAAACATCACACTAAAATGCTTTGGTCTCTCTCTGCAAAAATAACAACCAAAATCAGCATTAGTTCCCAATTAACTCTGCCAATCCCTAGACATTATGACTTAGCTTCTTGACAAGGCAACTCACCCATAAACACAATATTATTGCTCTCATTGGATATATATGATATATATATATATATATGTAGGTTTGAGAGACAAGGAACCAGGTCCAAGCTTGATGCATTTGAATGATTATGATGGCAACGGGGTCCAAAACAAGTTAAATATTGGAGCACCTAGGTAACTAGGCACTGAAGCTTGACCAACAACCAGCTTTCCATGCAATAGCATAGCTGTAGACGACTAAATTTCTTAGTTCGAAATAAATCAAACAAGTAAAATAGTTGTACAAATGTGAATTTGTATTGATGATTGTGTGGTACAATTCTCTGTAATTACAAAAGAGTGATCCTCTGATTCGATCTCCTTGCAAAACTTATTGATTTGGATTTGTGATGATGTGATTGTGACTTGAACACAAAATATCCTTCAATTTGGTTGAGGAATGGATCGAAGATTGCTAAAACGGAATTACAATGAATCTCTGGCTATGAGCTTGTTAGAAATTCTTTGTTCTTCGTGTTCTTCGTGTTCTTCGTGTGTTCTTCGTGTTCTTGGATTTATGGTGGAAGTTCTTCGGGGATTTAGAGGCTTGAATCCGCAGAGCTTCACTGATTTGTGCTGTGTTGGTGTTTTCGGACACTTTAGGCTTGATTCCCGCAAACTTTTGGATCTAGGCGGATGATTTGGATGATTTCTCTTCGAATGTTCTTCGTATTCGAAGTTGAAGTTCTTGAAGTTCTTGGAGGCTTTAGAGCTTGGTTCCGGCAGAGCTTCTGGACTTCTGAATCTTCTCTGATGCTGCTTGTGCTTCAAATGGCTCTTGGTGTCCTCCTAATGGCTTAGGAAGGCTTCTATTTATAGGAGTTTTGGGG
>NW_027069483.1:114291-133651 GCF_002906115.3 Quercus suber
TCTTGGTGTCCTCCTAATGGCTTAGGAAGGCTTCTATTTATAGGAGTTTTGGGGTAGGTAAGCGACACGTGGCGGAGTCTGATTGGTGACACATGGCAGAGCTTGATTGGTCCGCTTATGTCATCGCCTGCACATGCTAGAATGATTGTGTCATCGCTTACACGTGCGAGGTTGCTTGTGTCATCGCTTACACGAGCTGATGCATGATTGGTTCTTGTATGACACTTGGCGAATTTCTGTTGGCTTCTGAATAGCAATAGTAAAACCTAGCAGTAGCATGTGGCGCTTTGTAATTGGCTGCATTTTGTGGACTTGGTAGTGTGATGTGTCAGCTTGTGATAGGTCGAGAATTTTCCTTCTCTACAATAGCCACATGTAGAGCCGGGAGGGCATGGCCCCCCTAAAGTTCAAAAGGTTAATCCCATGCCATATTATTGTTAGGGACTTAAGAGTGCTAACTTTCTCAAACAGTGAAACCTTTTCAATATGGTACTACTATTAATTTTCACATGCATTTTTGTACGAAGTGTATATGAATTTATTATATCTCTGCGAATATATTAACATTTTATATATACCACAGAGACGTGGACTATGATTTTTTAGAGAACTATGGGTTACAGTTGTTTTAAGTTTCTATGTTAAACTTATTTGTATTTATATATATATATATATATATGTTCCACGTATTGGGTTTATTGTAAAATTCAATTCAAAATAATAAAGATATAGTCATTTACAAGTTTTCATTATAGACTAAGATGTAAGCTGGTGGTTAAAGTTAAACTACGATAATTTTTTCTCTAATATTTTTTCTTTTTTACTTTAACAATTAACATGGTATCAAAATTAATGATTTGTTTGAATTGAGATAGAAGGATAGTAGAGTGAAATTAATAAGAAATTAATTTATTTTTGACCAACTCTATTTCTCTACTCTCCTCTACTACCTCTCAATCCAAACAGCTCCCAAATTTCTATTTCGGCTTTTTTCGGCCTCCATTCTAATAGTGATGCTTCTTTCTAGCATTATCAATGTCGTTCAAGCCCTACAGTTCTATCTAGATCCATCCCCTCTAGATATTGTTTCCAATAATGAACCAACCACACATTTCAATCACATGGAAGTCGATCTACACAACGCCACCCACACGCCCTCATATGCATTTCATCTGATATCTCTCCAGCCTTCACACGATACCATGTGTTATGTACATGTCCACATGTGCCTCCATCGTCGTTGTTGGTGTCAATGCATTTTTTGGCAATCAGTGTCAGCCATCACCTAGTCATACCAACTCTCCCTTGGCCCGCATTTGTTTGTTTGCGCCAATATCCATCTCATTCATGTGTTCACACTGTTGGGAATATGTACGAATTCCCATATATTTGAGAGGCAAAAAAAAAAAAAAAAGATAGAAAAATAATATACATACGAGTCAAACACACAGCACAAAAAATTATGTGGTTCATCAATTTAGCTACGTCTATGAAGTTACAATGATTTATTATTTATAAAGAAAATTACAAAATGTGGCAATATAGTATTTCTCTCTTAAGACCACACAATAAACCCTAACTTAAAATAAATGGTATTTATATCCTAAACAGAAGATCTATCATAGGCTAAAAGTAGGCCAAAAATTTCTTTAAAACCCAAAATTTTTACTCTATGGACTAAGCCTCAAAAAATCTCTCATTAAAACCATAGCACTTTTACATAGATTCGGGTTATAATCTGGATCAAACACAAACTAAATTTCACATAGCGGAACACACACTCGATCTTTTCTAACATTTTCAAATTTTCTTTGATGATCTTACCGTCTAACCTCTACGGATGTTAAAATATATTAAGAGTTTATCATATAAATATATCAACGGTCCACATGACTTTGTAGAGAATGTATATAATGTGTCACCTCATAAATCATAATAGAGTGATCATAATTGATGGCCACTGAATGTTTGTTCATGTAGTGGCAGTTGGGCCTGTTGAGGTCCGGGTGACAATATAAAAAGCCTTCTTTTTAGCGATTGGTTTCCTCGATTAAATTAAAAATTTTAATTATTATTGTTTTTGACATTCAAACATTTAAACAATTTAAATGTCCTCTTCTTTATGCTTTTAAGTTTTTTTCTTCTTTTTTTCTTTTGTTTAATTTAACGGCCAAAAAATAAAAAAAGAAGGTGACTAGTGAAACACCTAGACCTTTTTTAGATGTGAATTATGTGATCATACTAATTTCTACCTACTTCAAAACACTGTATATTCTTCATGCATTAAGTTCTTAATATATATATATATATTTTTTTTTTTTTTTTGAGGGTCCAACCATGGAATTTATTTTATTGAAATAAGCCTACAAAGTCGGCTTGAAGTACATTTTGAAATTGTGATGGAACTTTCTCCATCCATACTAAAAAATCTGATATGCTTACGACATATCTAGCCAGATTATGAGCTAACGCATTACATTCCCTCTTTGTATGAGAGTAACATAATTCATCAAAATTGTGTGACAATCTTTTTGCATCCTCAATTAATAAACCCAGTGGTACCAGCATTCTTTCCTCCTCCATCAAACCTTTAATCACACTCAAAGAATCTCCATCCAAGATGGCTCGTTTAACACCAACCTCCAGTGCAAACGAGAGAGCACAACCAGTTGCCAACGCCTCAATATTGTTGCTGCAGAGTTGTTGATGAACCAGCTTTGAGCAAGATGCGATGACCTGGCCTCTGTGATCTCTAATCACGACCCCAACTCCTGTTTTCTTCTCAAGTGGAAATACCGCACCATCAAAATTAATTTTGTAAAAAAAATAAAACAAAAAGTTTTTATTTCATCGTAGCATAACATAAGTACAACTAATCTTAAGCTTGTAAATAAGTGAGTCAAGTCGACTATTAAAAATTTATTAGATTATGAGTTATGACTAGTTCATTTAATTTTATTTTGTACACATATTGGGCTTGGCTTATTGCCAAATCAGATTAAAAGATACATTTAGTATAAAAAATAATAATAATAAAAACTTCCTTGTGCTTTGTTTGTCTCATTCATATCTGCTTACAAGATTGTTGAGATATCTTGCCCACCCATTTTTATCCTGGAAGATGTATAAGTCGTCCAAGATTGATGTATAATTGGCCATCTTGGGCTGGATTTGAGATTCAGCAAATGTCAAACAGAAACTCTTTCATTAGGCTAACTTGGGCCGATCCTGGTTTTCACCTTTCATCTCTAACGAGCCTGTATTTAAGTCTATTGGTTTGCTGCGCATTCATCTCTAGTTTTCTTTTATTGTTCTTCATGCAGAGCAACCCCCGTGCGTATAAAGGCGCTAGTTTTCTTTTCTTGTTCTTCATGCAGAGCAACGCCCGTGCGTATAAAGGTCCAAGAATCATGATTCAATTTCTCATCTCATGTCAAGATCCTAAAAATAATAATAATAATAATAAAATAAAGAAATAACCTCTCATGTCAAGGGCAGTATATAATAATAACAATAATAATAATCTTATTGTTTCATGTCTAGGAGAAAACTATATATTTTTAAATTAAAATAAATGTTTTGATGATAAACTCTAGGACACATTTTTCTTCTTTTCATCTTTTCTATTTTTGTGAGAATTAAGAGCATTCACATCAGTTTTCTCAAATATTTAGTTAAACTAATCCAAAAAACCTTTAATTTTACTAGTTTAGTTATCTATTATTTTCATACACATACATTAGTCTCAATACTTTATCAACATTGAAATTTAATGTAGCGAGGATAGAGGCTCACTATATGTAGAGATGAGATTATCCTCTTAAAAAGTTTAGTTAATTTAGTGAGGCTAATGCACACTTGTTTTGGTTGAGTTTAGATAAATTTTTGCTTAAATATTAAATTGGTGAGACTGATGTGAATGCTCTAAGAAAGTTACAATTGACCATTAAGGCATTGACATACTAGATAATATTTAGTAGGAACATGAAATATGTTATGAAAAAAATCTAGGGTCATGAATTCTAATTAGCTTTGTAGGGATAAAGGCCCAAATTTGTATATTGGGCCTTGGGTCTTATCTTGGGACGTGGGCGTGTCCAAGGAGGGGTAAGTGATTGAGAGAGATCCCAAGTTTAAAGTCTCATAAAGAAGAAACGGATGGAGAACAATCCAAAGAATAACTCCTCCTTGGACACAATAAATACAGTTTGAATCTATATTCCAGCAACCTAGGTGACCTACTAAGAGATTTTCATAATAAGGATGAGCTTCATGCATGTATAGGAGTGATAAGAACTCAGAAATATCTAAAGAAAAAGCTGCTACCACCACATTAAATGCATTGCAGCTACTTTTTTGGCCGCATTTATGTGGAGAAGGCCCCTGAACAGTGCAATTTCAGTTACTACAATTCACAGAAAGCCAAAGAGGGTGTATGATGAGACACGTACTCAAGTGAAGGTTTAGATGATTAACAAGTGTAGGATCAGGATGGCTTGAGAGGAACTATATAATGTAAGAGACTTTCCACGAGATGGGGATCAAAAAAAGGAGAAAGAAATATTGTAGCAATCAAAGTTGTACTTGTAAAATAGTTATATTGATTTATACTCCGAATTATCTCCTCAGACAGTAAATTTATCCAGTCCAATGTGTCCTGTTCTTACTTGATCATCTTCTAGATCTATACTAGCCGTTATTAACTTCATTAGGGTCTAGCTCTTTAACTCACTCTCTACAAATTTATTGTATTGGGCTCACTGGGCCATCACCCCATTCATCTTTGGGTTTGGGCCACAAATTGTGTCCCTACAAGCTTAATTAATAAAACCTCTTATTTGTCAAATAATGAATCAAGATTATTTTTTACAAAAAGGCAATTTCAAGATGCTATGTTTCTCCTCTTCTGATTATTAATAAAGTTTTGTCTTTCCCATAAAATATATATAAAAAAAAAAAAAGGATTATTTTTGCCTTATGGTCAAGAGTAATTATCATAAAATAGTTGTTATAGATTCAAATCTTATCTTTTAGCAACGTTACACCACTAAATATTTATTTTATTGTATGTAAATTTAACAAATCTATTGTTGAATATACCTTCCATACTTGCAAAATTTTAAGATGATCGGATAACAAGACCATCTCATCTATAAAATATTTAAAATTCAAGTTTTTGTACATACTTTTATAATACGTACTATAAAAGTATGCATCAAAGTTGAGTTTATAGATCTAATAGTAAATAACATTCAATTGATATGAAATTTGTTATACATGTTAAAAACATAGAGAATATGGAATTCAACTATAAGATTTCCAAAATATTAATCTAATAAAGTGGAACATCTATTTATTTATTAATTTGTGGGTTCCCGTTATTCTAACTGGTAAAGTTTTTTATAGTTGAATAAGAGATCTGGAGTTCAATCCCTACCTACACCAAAAACCGATTGATGTCTTGATCTAATAATAAAGAATATCATCAGGAATTGACGTCATAGATTAAAACTCTTTAAAAAAATTATTTAATAATTTATTACATATACGAGATAAGATTTGAACTAATTCCAGCAATAATTTTATTTTCCTAGTAAAAAAAAAAAAAAATCTATTGATCTTATTTTGGAAAGCATATAATTTCCCATGACTCAAATAACTAATACCAAGGAAACAACTAATTACCAACACATATAGTGGCAAGATAAAAAATTAAATGCATTCAATTTATTTTGGTAAGGAATCCAATATATGATAATGATTTGGAAATATACTAGGAAACATAGTTGGAAACATTTCATTTACATTTATGTTAAAAGTCTATTTTATTTGGAAACATTATAAATACGCCTTACATTTATGTTAAGAAATCCAATTTGTGATTGTCCATTCTTTATTTGCATGCTGAAATTTGCATATGGCATGTTGCTGTGGTATTTACTTTTATAGATGTCAAGAGAAATGATATTCATAAGCAATTTTGATATTAATAGACCATCTTAAACCTTTCCTTCCACTAGAAATTTTTTATTGATGCTTCTCAAAAAATTGTTTATTGATGTAGCCTCATGAGAGTGTGTGTTAGATGACATTGATCTATCGGATCAGTGATTTACCAGACTTCAACATTATATCTAGGTTGAAGACTTTCTGGGTAATGCATGAATATAGCCCCGTTTGTCTTCAATAAGGTTCGTTTATCTTGAATTCTTCTTCTTTATGATAATCAATATCAAGCTATGTCTTTCTTACTCTTTATTTCTGGATTTTTGGTTGCAGATTGTGTTAGATGATTTCAATCATCCATTCAAGAACTTTAAAATCTCTACCATGTGCTATCAATCACAATCACATATGGAGCATACCTACCTTGAAGGACATAAGAATGTCCGTGAAATGTAAATTGTTAAATTATTATACCTTTGTAGTAGAAATGGCTTAATGAATATTGTGCAAAAGCATTATTCTTATTATACATTCTCCATGTGCTAATTGTTTGTCTTGCATTTTGTTGTGCCAATCTACTGTACATTCACCGTATACTAATTGTTTATCTCGCATTTTGCTGATTTTCATTGACTTATTTTTCTTAAAAAATAAGTTGGATAAAGTATAGTTACATCTAGAAGAAATGAAGTTTAAAAAGTTTCACATATACAAATATATTGTAAAAAAAAAAAAAAAAAAAAAAAAATATGGTACTACTATTAATTTTCACATGCATTTTTGTACGAAGTGTATATGAATTTATTATATCTCTGCGAATATATTAACATTTTATATATACCACAGAGACGTGGACTATGATTTTTTAGAGAACTATGGGTTACAGTTGTTTTAAGTTTCTATGTTAAACTTATTTGTATTTATATATATATATATATATATGTTCCACGTATTGGGTTTATTGTAAAATTCAATTCAAAATAATAAAGATATAGTCATTTACAAGTTTTCATTATAGACTAAGATGTAAGCTGGTGGTTAAAGTTAAACTACGATAATTTTTTCTCTAATATTTTTTCTTTTTTACTTTAACAATTAACATGGTATCAAAATTAATGATTTGTTTGAATTGAGATAGAAGGATAGTAGAGTGAAATTAATAAGAAATTAATTTATTTTTGACCAACTCTATTTCTCTACTCTCCTCTACTACCTCTCAATCCAAACAGCTCCCAAATTTCTATTTCGGCTTTTTTCGGCCTCCATTCTAATAGTGATGCTTCTTTCTAGCATTATCAATGTCGTTCAAGCCCTACAGTTCTATCTAGATCCATCCCCTCTAGATATTGTTTCCAATAATGAACCAACCACACATTTCAATCACATGGAAGTCGATCTACACAACGCCACCCACACGCCCTCATATGCATTTCATCTGATATCTCTCCAGCCTTCACACGATACCATGTGTTATGTACATGTCCACATGTGCCTCCATCGTCGTTGTTGGTGTCAATGCATTTTTTGGCAATCAGTGTCAGCCATCACCTAGTCATACCAACTCTCCTTGGCCCGCATTTGTTTGTTTGCGCCAATATCCATCTCATTCATGTGTTCACACTGTTGGGAATATGTACGAATTCCCATATATTTGAGAGGCAAAAAAAAAAAAAAAGATAGAAAAATAATATACATACGAGTCAAACACACAGCACAAAAAATTATGTGGTTCATCAATTTAGCTACGTCTATGAAGTTACAATGATTTATTATTTATAAAGAAAATTACAAAATGTGGCAATATAGTATTTCTCTCTTAAGACCACACAATAAACCCTAACTTAAAATAAATGGTATTTATATCCTAAACAGAAGATCTATCATAGGCTAAAAGTAGGCCAAAAATTTCTTTAAAACCCAAAATTTTTTACTCTATGGACTAAGCCTCAAAAAATCTCTCATTAAAACCATAGCACTTTTACATAGATTCGGGTTATAATCTGGATCAAACACAAACTAAATTTCACATAGCGGAACACACACTCGATCTTTTCTAACATTTTCAAATTTTCTTTGATGATCTTACCGTCTAACCTCTACGGATGTTAAAATATATTAAGAGTTTATCATATAAATATATCAACGGTCCACATGACTTTGTAGAGAATGTATATAATGTGTCACCTCATAAATCATAATAGAGTGATCATAATTGATGGCCACTGAATGTTTGTTCATGTAGTGGCAGTTGGGCCTGTTGAGGTCCGGGTGACAATATAAAAAGCCTTCTTTTTAGCGATTGGTTTCCTCGATTAAATTAAAAATTTTAATTATTATTGTTTTTGACATTCAAACATTTAAACAATTTAAATGTCCTCTTCTTTATGCTTTTAAGTTTTTTCTTCTTTTTTTCTTTTGTTTAATTTAACGGCCAAAAAATAAAAAAGAAGGTGACTAGTGAAACACCTAGACCTTTTTTAGATGTGAATTATGTGATCATACTAATTTCTACCTACTTCAAAACACTGTATATTCTTCATGCATTAAGTTCTTAATATATATATATATTTTTTTTTTTTTTTTTGAGGGTCCAACCATGGAATTTATTTTATTGAAATAAGCCTACAAAGTCGGCTTGAAGTACATTTTGAAATTGTGATGGAACTTTCTCCATCCATACTAAAAAATCTGATATGCTTACGACATATCTAGCCAGATTATGAGCTAACGCATTACATTCCCTCTTTGTATGAGAGTAACATAATTCATCAAAATTGTGTGACAATCTTTTTGCATCCTCAATTAATAAACCCAGTGGTACCAGCATTCTTTCCTCCTCCATCAAACCTTTAATCACACTCAAAGAATCTCCATCCAAGATGGCTCGTTTAACACCAACCTCCAGTGCAAACGAGAGAGCACAACCAGTTGCCAACGCCTCAATATTGTTGCTGCAGAGTTGTTGATGAACCAGCTTTGAGCAAGATGCGATGACCTGGCCTCTGTGATCTCTAATCACGACCCCAACTCCTGTTTTCTTCTCAAGTGGAAATACCGCACCATCAAAATTAATTTTGTAAAAAAAATAAAACAAAAAGTTTTTATTTCATCGTAGCATAACATAAGTACAACTAATCTTAAGCTTGTAAATAAGTGAGTCAAGTCGACTATTAAAAATTTATTAGATTATGAGTTATGACTAGTTCATTTAATTTTATTTTGTACACATATTGGGCTTGGCTTATTGCCAAATCAGATTAAAAGATACATTTAGTATAAAAAATAATAATAATAAAAACTTCCTTGTGCTTTGTTTGTCTCATTCATATCTGCTTACAAGATTGTTGAGATATCTTGCCCACCCATTTTTATCCTGGAAGATGTATAAGTCGTCCAAGATTGATGTATAATTGGCCATCTTGGGCTGGATTTGAGATTCAGCAAATGTCAAACAGAAACTCTTTCATTAGGCTAACTTGGGCCGATCCTGGTTTTCACCTTTCATCTCTAACGAGCCTGTATTTAAGTCTATTGGTTTGCTGCGCATTCATCTCTAGTTTTCTTTTATTGTTCTTCATGCAGAGCAACCCCCGTGCGTATAAAGGCGCTAGTTTTCTTTTCTTGTTCTTCATGCAGAGCAACGCCCGTGCGTATAAAGGTCCAAGAATCATGATTCAATTTCTCATCTCATGTCAAGATCCTAAAAATAATAATAATAATAATAAAATAAAGAAATAACCTCTCATGTCAAGGGCAGTATATAATAATAACAATAATAATAATCTTATTGTTTCATGTCTAGGAGAAAACTATATATTTTTAAATTAAAATAAATGTTTTGATGATAAACTCTAGGACACATTTTTCTTCTTTTCATCTTTTCTATTTTTGTGAGAATTAAGAGCATTCACATCAGTTTTCTCAAATATTTAGTTAAACTAATCCAAAAAACCTTTAATTTTACTAGTTTAGTTATCTATTATTTTCATACACATACATTAGTCTCAATACTTTATCAACATTGAAATTTAATGTAGCGAGGATAGAGGCTCACTATATGTAGAGATGAGATTATCCTCTTAAAAAGTTTAGTTAATTTAGTGAGGCTAATGCACACTTGTTTTGGTTGAGTTTAGATAAATTTTTGCTTAAATATTAAATTGGTGAGACTGATGTGAATGCTCTAAGAAAGTTACAATTGACCATTAAGGCATTGACATACTAGATAATATTTAGTAGGAACATGAAATATGTTATGAAAAAAATCTAGGGTCATGAATTCTAATTAGCTTTGTAGGGATAAAGGCCCAAATTTGTATATTGGGCCTTGGGTCTTATCTTGGGACGTGGGCGTGTCCAAGGAGGGGTAAGTGATTGAGAGAGATCCCAAGTTTAAAGTCTCATAAAGAAGAAACGGATGGAGAACAATCCAAAGAATAACTCCTCCTTGGACATAGCCACATGTAAAGCCGTGAAGGCATGGCCCCCCTAAAGTTGGAAGGATTAATCCCATGCCATATTATTGTTAGGGACTTAGTGACATCTTTTAAAAGCAGTGTTTATTTTTCACTGGTGTACAGTTATGTGCTACAATTAGCGCTCACTAGTATTTACCAATCTTTTAAATTCTACATTGGGTTTATTAATACCTACCATTTGGAATAGTAAAAATATAGCTATTTGGAGTTTTTTTTTTTTTTTTTTTTTAATCTTACATTGGGTTTATTAGAACCTACCGTTTGGAATAGTAAAGATATAACTATTTGGAGTTTTTTTTTTACTGTATACATCGACCATCAGTCCAAATTACTTTTGCTTTTTCTTTATACATCATATAATACACTCCTTTCTATTTTAACAATATCATTTATATTCAACTAAAAGAAAAATGTAAAATACAAAACTGACCTTTTAAGTGTCTTCAAATTTCATTTCAGTCCTCTAACTTTACTTTCATTCATTTCAATCCTCTAACTTTTAAGTTTATTCAATTAAGGCTTTTTCATTAACTTTTGTTATATGTTGTAGTTAATTTTTCAATTTTATAAATTTTTCTTCAAATTTTTTAAATTAAAAAAAAAAAATCAATTAATGATTGAAAAATATTTTCTAAATTTTTTTTTTCAAAAAAATTTAACAAAAGTTAACAGAAATGCCTTAATTGAATAAATTTAAAATATAGAGGATTGAAATGAACGAAAGTAAATTAAGTTAGTGGACTAAAATGAAATCTGAAAAAAGTTAGAGGGTCAATTTTGCATTTTAGCATATATATACATGTGCGGCGTCCGAACTGTTGGGCCCACTCAGCCCCTAGTCTCCGCTCCAAAACGCACGGTCATTGGGCCCAATCCTCATTCGCCCTAAGGCCCAGCCCTTGCTATCACAGCTCGGGGGTGCCGAGCTTCACTACTAAGTTATGATCGGCATATTTTTTACCGAGCACGTTCGGAGGTATCATTGAACGGCACATCAACTTTGTTCGGCTCAAAGAAGGCCCTCCAAGCGCCACCACCTAGCTCTAACCTGAAGTGGGCACCAAGTCCCAAAGCCAGCCAGCTAGTTGACAGCCCCTCTTCTCTTACATAGACGTTCGGCACGCGAACTTCCTTCCCCCAAGTTCATAGCAGGCAAGGCACGCGAACTCGGTCCCCGGCACATTTGTTTTGACGAGATTCCACCCGTGAGGGACGAATCAGCCGAACGTGTGTCCCGAGCAAGAAGAGAACGTGCACACGAACAAATCGAGCAAGAAGCCCCCGCCCGGCAAGGGGTTCAAGTTGACCAGGAACCCTCATCCGCAAATACAGAAGTAGTTGGTGAGTCACCGGGTGAAGCTATGGTGACTCGAAAGCAGGGGCGGCGCACGTACAGGCCAGGGTGTTCCCAGGAACACCCTGACCTGAAAAAAATTAAAAAAAAAAAAAAAAATTTATACTTAATCCATACTAGGAACACCCTCAATCAAAAAATTAGGAACACCCTCAAATTAAAAAAAAAAAATTATCTGTTCTACTTTCAAGCAAAAAAAAAAAGAAAAAAAAAAAAAAAAAAAATTTTTGAACAAAAATCTGGAAAAAAAATATATATATATCAGAGCCAAGCCCACTGCCCACGGCAAGCCAAGCCCACTACCCACAACAAGCCCAACATAATCCGGAGGTAGCAAACCCATCACCCATGGACTCTCACCCCAAAAAAAAAAAAAAAAAAAAAAAAAAAAAGGTACAGAGCAGATCAGAAATCAAACCAAGGTCAAATCGTTGGCAGAGTAAACCAAACCCCAATACAATCTATACAGATTAAAATCAAACCAAACCCCATTACCCAATACTGCAATACAGAGTGTTTATCAACAAAAAAAGAAAAAGAAAACCCAATACAGAGAGCAAAGTCAGCAAACCAAACACAATACAAAGCAAAATCAAACTAAACCCCACGGTGAGACGGTCTCGTCGCTCGCAGGCGCAGGCCGCGCAGCTCGCTCCGTCGCAGATCGGTCGCCCCTAGTCGTCGTCGCTCGCCCCTCCCTCGTCGCTCGCCCTCGTCATTGATCGTCGCTTGGCCCTCGTCGTTGCTCGTCGCTTGCCCCTCGTCGCAGATCGGTCTCGGCTGCTCCGATGCTCGGCCTCAAGGTATTTCTCTCTCTGACTCTCTCTCAATCTCTGACTCTCTCTCTCTCTCTCTCTCTCTTTAACACTGAGATGAAACATATGAACTGAAAAATTGAAAATGCAAGTCTGATCTCTCTCTCTCTTTATTTTAGTTTAACTCATATCTCTCTCTTCTCTCATTGGCTGCCGAGTCTTTATTCTTTTCTTTTTTTTTTTTTTTTTTTTTTTAGAGAACCAATCTTTACTCTTTACAGCTTTCCTTTTTAAATTTATTTTGCTTTTTTCCTGTTTGTTTGGCTTTGCCTTATCCGGTTACAGCTTTCCTTTTTAAATTTATTTTGCTTTTTGTATGTTTGTTTGGCTTTGTCTTATCCGGTACTATTATCAGTGTGTGTTTGGTTGGTGATATTATTGTCTTCTAGCATAAATGTGTATTGTGATTGTGAAATTTTCTGATTGGCAGGTTATGATTGGGGACAATTTTGCTTGTCTGTTGAGTGGGGTGGGGTAGATGGGTTGATGAACACATAGGGCCGGGTAGTAAATAATAATAAAGCAGTGTAATGTGCTGCACATTACACTGCTTTAATTATTATGTTGCACATAGAATGTAAAATGTTTGGCTCTTTTAGTTAATGTGCACAAAAACTAAATAATATAACAAATTAAAGTAATATAATTAATGTCAAACAAATTAAAGTAATATAGTTTATTGTTATACTAAACAACAATAATTAAAACAATATAATTAACCAATACATTATAAAAGACAAATAAATTAAATTATGTTAGGCTAAATAATAATTAATAATTTTATAATTAATGAAACAATAATATAATAAATTATAGTTTTAAAAGACAAACAAATTAATGAAATAACTAAACAATAATAATTAATAATTTTTTTAATATTTCAAATAAACTTATAGTCTATTGTTTATTCTTTTGCTAGAATTATGGACAAATATTTGATAAAAAAACCACGTACCCAAGATTCAGCTCCTGCGCAAGATTCATCTTCATCTTTTAAGCGAATTCGTATTGACTTAACTTAGAGAATCTTCCTTCAGATCCTGGGCTACGAGAAAAAATATCATCTTATCATCCTAATCATCATGATGAAATAAGAAGATATTATTTAACAAAAGGCCCTTGTCAACCTGTTTTACACAGTGATGATTACCCTATATCACATTTTTCTGGAAAGCCCCGTCGATTTATATCCGAATGGTATACAAATAGATACTGGTTGGAATATAGTATAGCCAAGGATGCAGTATTTTGTTTTTATTGCTACCTATTTGGGCAAGATGTTGGAAAGCAAGGAGGAGGTGACACTTTTGTAACGAAGGGATTCAAACTTTGGAATCAAAAGATAAGTTACATTCCCATGTTGGAGGAGTTAATAGTGCTCATAACCAAGCTGTCCAGAAGATGTAGATTTATTGAAGGAAAAGCAACACATTCAAAGTGTTTTTGTTAAGCAATCAAGTCAAGATAAAATTGAATATCGGATTCAATTAAATGCAATAGTTGATTGCATAAGATTCCTTTTATGCCGAGGATTAGCATTTCGTGGTCACGATGAATCTCAAGGTTCAAGTGATAAAGGAAATTTCCTTGAGCTTGTACAATTTTTGGGGGATCACAATGAATCTATCAATGAAGTGTTGCAAAAAGCTCCGAAAAATTGCAAGCTTACCCACCATGATATTCAAAAGACATTGTGAATGCAATTGCACGTGAAACATCCAAAGCCATCATCAAGGATCTTGACAATGGGTTCTTTTCAATATTAGTTGATGAGTCACGTGATATCTCAGTGAAAGAACAAATGGCCCTCGTTCTTCGTTATGTGAACAAAGAAGGAATTATTATAGAGCGATTCCTTGGTATTGTACATGTAGCAAGTACTACCGCTTTGTCACTCAAACATGCTATTGAATGTTTACTTTGTGAACATAATTTGAGTTTATCGAATCTACGTGGGCAAGGTTATGACGGGGCTAGTAATATGCAAGGTGATATCAATGGTCTCAAAACTTTGATTTTGAAAGAGAACAAGTCAGCATTTTATGTCCATTGTTTTGCTCATCAACTTCAATTGACACTTGTTGCTGTTGCTAAAAATCACATAACATTGCTGAATTTTTTTATGTGGTTAGTAATTTAGTAACTGTTGTTGGAGGCTCTTGTAAGAGACGAGATGCTCTTCGAGATATACAATTTGCCAAAATTAAAGAAGATTTAGAGAATGGTGTACGTAGAAGTGGGCAAGGTTTGAATCAAGAGACAAATCTTAAACGTCCTGGTGATACACGTTGGGGATCATATTATGGGACTATTCTCAACTTGATTTTGATGTTCTCTGCTTTGTTGATGTATTAGAGATTATTGAAGAAGATGGCCTCTCCGACCAAAAAGTTGAAGCTCGATCTATTATGAGGTCAATTCTCTCTTTTGAATTTGTCTTTGCTTTACACTTGATGAAAAATATTTTAGGGATCACAAATGAGTTATCAATAGCATTACAAAAAAAAAATCAAGATATAGTAAATGCTATGGATCTTGTTAAAGTGTCTAAGCAACGGTTGCAAGTGATGAGAGATGATGAATGGGCATCTTTATTGGCTGAAGTATCTTTATTTTGTACCTCACATGATATTCCTATCTTGGACATGGAAGCGATATTTGTAGTTAGTGGGAGGCCGCGACGCAACACCCAAAAAAATTCAAATTTACATATTATCGTGTTGAGCTATTTTACACAGTCATAGATATGCAACTTCAAGAGCTTAACAATCGCTTTTCTGAGGCGAATACCGATTTGCTACTTTGTATGGCTTGCTTGAATCCAAGTAATTCATTTGTGGCTTTCGATAAGGAAAAGTTGATACGTCTAGCTAAGTTCTATCCTTCTATTTTCTTGGGACAGATATTTTGGCACTTGACTCTCAACTGCAGAATTACATTTTTGATATGCGCAGCAATGACTTCTTTTTAGAGCTTCAAGGAGTTAGTGAACTTGCTGAGAAGTTAGTGAGCACAAGGAAACACGAGACTTATCCATTAGTCTACTTACTTGTGAAGCTAGCTTTGACCCTTCCAGTTGCTACTGCAACAGTAGAAAGAAGTTTTTCAGCAATGAAATATGTAAAGAATGAACTGCGCAATCGAATGGGAGATCAATGGATGAATGATTGCTTAGTTGTGTATATTGAAAAAGATATAGCTTGTACTATAGATAATGAGACTATTATGCAACGATTTCAAAATATGAAAACTCGTAGAAGGCAATTGTAAATTTTATGTATTTGCATATTTTTTGATTGTTGTTGTTGTTAATATATAAAATTTTCTTTTTATTAGATTGTGTAATTTATACTTGTTGAGGAACACCCTGAAAAAATTTCCTGGAGCCGCCACTGCTCGAAAGGTAATGTCAATCACCCGCTTCGTCCCCGGAGCCCGGTCTGCCGGGAATCAGCAGCAGCAGGAACACAATCAAGGACGCACCCAGCCTAGCCCACCTCCTCCGACAGCTCCTGCACGGCAAAGGAAAAGGCCGCGCACTATCGAGCAAACGCCAGCCGACCCAGTTCATGCGCGGTCAAGAACGCCCCCTCGTCCCTCCAGCGGTATCGTGATTCGCGAACCCGTGACCCAGATGGGGTTGAATGTGGCGTCTTCTTCCCGCGCCGTGCCCGCGTGGCAGCCCTCCTTTATGATGGATGGCAAACCTCTCCCCTCGGATGCCCGTGTACATGTCTGGGGGAAAGGAACCGGCGGCCATATTGCCCAAACCTTGGCTCGGGGGCTCCTCCTGCCTGAGGACGTGCGTGCTTTCGAAGATGGCACTGACGAATCAATGGGGCGACGGCTGCAATGGCACACTATCGCGGTAAGATCAGGACTTCCCTTTTTTTTTCTTTTTTTTTTTTTTTTTTAAAAAAAAAAATTTCCGTACATATGTCTTGCCAGGCTGCACAGCTGGCCTACATCCTTGGCCGTCGCGTCACAGATCTGGCAGAGGATGCTGGCCGGGAGAGGGCCCTAAAGGACGTGGCCGAGGTGACCGCGAAGGAGAAACGGTGGCTGCCACGACATCCGAGAAGAAGGCTGCTGCTGCGGAGAAGGCGAGGCTGGCCGTGGAGAAAAGATATAAAGAACTGGAAGTTCAGCTGGGGGAGACCGAGCTCAAGCTGGGACAAGCTGAGAGTAAGCCTAGTGCGCGGTCCGAGGAGCTGGGTGATTTGAGGGCGGCTTTGGAGGAGAGCGAGAACAAATGGTACCAGGAGGGGTTCGCAGATGCAGAGAACTCAGCAGAGCCGGTCATTAATGAGGCACGGCTGCTTGGCTTTGAGGAGGGTTGGCTGGCCGCTCTGCAGGCTTTGGGGGTCCCCGAGGATTCACCCTTGAGGAACCCCGGCCAAATTCCATTTCCAGTCCCCCCGCCGGAGCCGATGACCGCAACCGGACGTGCTGACGAGGAAGAGACGACCAGCCTAAGGGAATTGGTGGAACAGATCGATTCCCACGTGGGGATGTAGGAGCCAGAAGTGGCTAGCCATCCTTTCCTTGGAGATCATCTCGGCCAAATTCCCGTTCACGACCCCGTCCAGCAGCCACCATCCGAGCCTGAGGCCCGAGAACGCCCTGCAACCTCCACGTCATGATTTTCAAATCTTGCTTCTTCTGTATTAAGAGATTTCCCCCTTTTTTTTGTTTACTTTCTTGTCCAAGTTTGCTCATATCACCGGGTTGTGGTGATTAAACAATTTTAATTTTGTTGGCGTTGAAAACTCAAATGGCCGCTTTGTTTTGTGGCCGAGACAATGATTTTCTTAATGTTTGCAATTAATTTTTGCCGTTTATCTATTGTTTCGTTCCGTATTTGCATGATGTTTGTCGGTGGGCCAAGTCCTGTTTCGTCATAAGGCGGGGATTTGGCCTGTTTACCGGTTTGATAGAAACGATAAGGTTTACGCCTGCTCGGCGATATGGATCGAGCCGAGAAATAAGTTTCTGTCCTTAGGATAGAACTAATTAGGTCTACACATGCTCGGCGATATTGGTCGAGCCGAGAGATAGGCTTCTGTCCTTAAACGTAAAAATAGTAAGGTTTACACCTGCCCGGCGATAGGGATCGATCCGAGAGACAGGCTTCTGTCCTTAAACGTAAAAATAGTATGGTTTACACCTGCCCGGCGATAGGATCGAGCCGAGAGACAGGCTTCTGTCCTTAACGTAAAAATAGTAAGGTTTGCACCTGCTCGGCGATAAGGATCGAGCCGAGAGACAGGCTTCTGTCCTTAACGTAAAAATGGTAAGGTTTGCACCTGCTCGGCGATAAGGATCGAGCCGAGAGACAGGCTTCTGTCCTAAAAATAAAAGTAGTGAGGTTTACACCTGCTCGGCGATAGGGATCGAGCTGAGAGCCAGGCTTCTGTCAAACGTAAAAATAGTAAGGTTTACACCTGCCCGGCGATAGAGATCGAGCTGAGAGACAGGCTTTTGTCCTTAAACGTAAAAATAGTAAGGTTTACACCTGCCCGGCGATAGGGATCGAGCCGAGAGACAGGCTTCTGTCCTTAAACATGAAAATAGTAAGGTTTACACCTGCTCGGCGATAGGGATCGAGCCGAGAGACAGGCTTCTGTCCTTAACGTAATAGTAAGGTTTACACCTACTCGGCGATAGTGATCGAGCCGAGAGACAGGTTTCTGTCCTTAAAATAAAAGTAGTAAGGTTTACACCTGCTCGGCGATAGGGATCGAGCCGAGAGACAGGCTTCTGTCCTTAACGTAATAGTAAGGTTTACACCTGCTCGGCGATAGTGATCGAGCCGAGAGACAGGTTTTTGTCCTTAAAATAAAAGTAGTAAGGTTTACACCTGCTCGGCGATAGGGATCGAGCCGAGAGACAGGCTTCTGTCCTTAACGTAATAGTAAGGTTCCCATAGTTTTGTAGAAAAAGGAATATCAGCAATCAGCATGGACCTCTATTTTCATTAGCCTTTGTACAACAACGATGCTGCGACCGCATGCCCCCATTTCTTTCTCTCTGCCTTTCCCTCTTTCTTTTTACATGGCCGATCAGTGATAGAACTTTTTTAGATTATGAACGTTCCACGACCGCGGCAAAGGTCTCTCGTCCAGGTCCTCCAGATAATATGCTCCCGCACCTGCGACCGCTGTAACCCTGTAGGGCCCTTCCCACGTCTGAGCCAGCTTCCCAGAGTTTGTATCCCGCATACTCCCCAAAGCTTTTCTCAGGACCAAGTCTCCCGCGTTGAATCCCCTGAGTATTATGCCTTGGTTGTATCTTGCAGCGAGCTTTTGCTGGTACTCTGCGAGTCGCACGGTGGCCATCTCACGGCATTCCTTTAAGCTATCCAGAAGCCCGATCATCATTTCATCGTTTTGCTCGGGGTCGAAACCCATGACCCGTGCGCTACACAATTTTACCTCGGTTGGTATGATGGCTTCTGATCCGTAAGTCAAGGAAAATGGGCTTTCCCCCGTGGATCTCCTAGGCGTAGTCCGGTAAGCCCAGAGTACGTTCGGCAGCTCCTCGGCCCAGCTGCCCTTTGCGCCGTCTAGCCTTTTCTTTAATCCGTTCAGTATTACCTTGTTCGTAGCTTCTGCCAATCCATTACTCTGTGGGTACGCCGGGGTAGAATATTTGTTTTTTATGCCGAGGTCCTTGCAGAAAGTGCGGAAAGCTTTACTGTCGAACTGTAGCCCATTATCAGATATTAACGACTCCGGCACCCCAAACCTGGTCACTATATTCTTCCA